>NC_081773.1:30381766-30474266 GCF_963082965.1 Carassius carassius
TCACCACAGGAAGTGTATGGAGAGGGTCTGCTTATTTGCATCCAAGTCCTGAATAGGTAAATAGATCTATCTAACAGAAAGTCTCTCAAAATGTTGTTTTTACAGATGACAAAATAAAACAAACTTAAAGAGCTGTTTCAGAATGTACAAGGGTTAATCTCACCAAACCAGTCAAGAAAATATTTAAGTAAAATGTTATTTAACAATTAACAAAAAATATAAACGCACACCGAAATGTTGTGGTGCAAGTTCTGAAAAAAATTAAATAGATTGCATTTATACTTTCTTTTTTGGGGGGTCAAAATTTATGCCAAAATCAAAAAGAAGATTGAAAAAATATTTTACATAAAGTAAATTAAGCCTTCAGCAGCCTAAATTCTCATCTTTTTATAATTTTTATTATTTACATTTTTTAATTATTTAAATACATTTGAAAAATTAAAGACAAAATTAGAACAAATAATATTATTTAAGGCAATTTAAATAATGTTTTAAGGTGGCACCTGAAAAAGCACCTTAAATGGAGGATTGTCTTTTTGGATCAGCCTAAATGATGAACAACACATCATAGTCCATAATATAGTTTTTAAATATTCCCCCCCTATATAATCACTGATGACAATTTAAACAATGTTTTTTGGATAAATGAGACTTAATGTTATTCCTTTTATTCATTGTTTTTCTCCATGAAGGTAATAAGAATTTGGGGTGAACTTGAACATGTGACTTATGCTAGAATACATGTAGAAAATATCTAAATATATCAAAATATATAACAAACATAACATAAAAACAAAATAATTCATCAATAATAATAATAACCATTCTAAAAATAGGCTTCATTTTCTTTGTGTTCTGTGTTTTTTGGGGGGATGTTTTCGATGTTTAATGAGGATCCTACAGAATTAAAGAGGATAAATCAAGCTGCATGATGGGATTGTGGGCGCACCTTTGTCGTGTGGAGCTCTTCCGCCGGTGTTGTGCCAGGGCAGGCGGATGGACGTACGCAGGGGGGTGTTTCGCTGTTCATCAAGATAACTCAGGTCCTCCAGCTTAGTGGAGCTCGTCGCTGCACACAGAAAAACAGCAGCTAAGCATTATGGGTAGAATCAATGCATAACAATAAGATCAAGACCAGGTAATCACAGTGTGATGATATAAACTGTGTACGCTAATAGCGCACTCTTATCAGCCAATCAGATTCGAGGACCAGAAAGAATTGTATAAATATTATAAATATAAGTTTTGACTATAGTTTTAGTTAACAATAACAAGTAGTGAAATCATGGGACCTATTATTTAAAAGTGACCACCAGCGACACCACACTGAACTTTAATAATAACTGTTTTCAAACAGGTTTCCCTCTGTCTGATATTGGAGGGAAAAATAAGATGAATTGATGTCATATAAAGAGGATGAACGTGAAACAGATGCACACTGCAGTTCCCTACAGATTCAGGTCTGGGTTAAAGATTGCTGACCGCAGCGCTCACAATGACCATAAACGTGAAACGGTGGTGGGAGAAAGATGACATCATCCCGAATGTAAATCACTGGCAGGGACCGTAATAACCACAGTAAAGAATGAATGGCGAACAGAACCAGGTCACTGAGCAAAAACACACACACAGACTAAACAATCAGAGACGTTTCTAAAGCAAAGAAACCCATTTAAATTAAAGAGAATTTAAAAACACGAAAAACGCAAACATTAAATCTCGCAATATTTCACTTTTTTCAAGCTGTGTGACAGAAGCATGTCATTCAGTGCTCAGCCTCTAATGTTCATCCATGCATCACTGTCTGAAACTAATGCACCAGCAACCTGCTCTGAAACTACTTTCTGCTCTGGATACTCACAGACTGACTGTTCTTCAGCAGCCCCGCAAACCTCAGTTTCCTCAGGGCACCTCCATGTTCAGCCATTCACATTCAACTGGTGAACCGCACCACAGCCCGAGTCTCTCTTCACTGCATCGCTGAACGCATCCACAACTGCAATCCCAATGAAAGAACGGACGGAAGAATGGAGAGAGATGGAGGAGGTCTCTCTAAATCTCTATCTCTCCTCTCCTACAGAGCGGCAAAGAAATAATCTATGATTCTCCCGGAGAAAAAGACAATGCTAATCAAACAGAGCTGAAGGAGAGTTTGGACAGGAGGGGGACGGGTGATGGAGGGAGGAGCTGGAAGTGCGGAGCGAGTGAGGGAGTGAGTGAATGAGCAAATCAGCTGCGCACCTTTCTGACATCAGGGTACTGCTGCATTTCTCATTCACATTCAGCTTTAAACAACCTCACTGTGCCACAAGCAGTACTACAGACTGGGGCTGGGTATATGGCAGAAAATCATTTTTTGACCAATTCAAGATCTCAGTTTTGAGTTATTATCATTATTATTTGTCATTTAACTAATCAATTTATCTACAACATGATTTAAGTGACGTTTTCTTTACTAACTATCTAGTTAAAGAAATATCTATTCCATGTGCACTACACATTAAGTTGTCAACATTGTGTAAATGTTAAACAGATTACTTGTGAAATATCTCTGCAGAAAAAAATGCATGTAATATGAAGGTAACAAAAAAAATAAAAGTTTCAATAAGTCAAGTTTCTAGCCATATCAGCCTAGAAAATCGCAACTTTTCATTTTCCGTTGGCCTTAGTACACATTGTGACTACAGAAGAGTCAAGTTTTAAATAGGACAAATATAGAAACTCTTTGGTAATTTTTGAGCAAGATGCTAACGGTCTAATCAGATTCAATGATCTATGCTAAGCTAAGCTAAAAGTGCTACTGACAGACGCGGAGATCGGCTGAATGGATTTGAAACGGTAAAACTCAACTCTTAGAGAATGAAAAAATTAGCATATTTTTTCAAAAGTGGAGTGTTCCTTTAAATACCTCCTTAAATATAAACATTACAAATTCAAACTTGAAATTCAATTTTGTGTTCAGTTTACCTCAATTTAAATTCAGAAACTGATTTGGAATTCAGTAATTATGAACCTAGTTATAATTACCTGCAAAAACATTAAAAATAATAATTAATTATTTATTAATACTAATTAATAAGAATGCATTCAATTGACCAATTCCAAATTCTGTTGATCTATTAATTAACCTATTAATAATAATTAACTATAAAAACATTCATAATGAATTCTTAATAAATAATACTTGTAAGTAATTATGAACCTATCAAAAATAATTACCTATTAAAAATAGTAAAAAATAATTAATTATTAACAACGAATACTAATTAATAAGAATGCATTAAACTGACCAATTCCAAAATCAGTTGATTTGATTTGGAAATTGATTTGTAATTTACTAATGATTGAACTATTCATAATATTTAACTACAAAAAACATTTATAATAAGTTTTAACTGTTAATAATTAATATCAACAAATAAGTATGCATTAAATTGATTAAAACAAAAATCAAAGTCAAAACAAAATCAGTTTACCTGATTTAAAATAACCTTTACCTACTTGAAATAATATCAATATTATGCAAATTAAAACAGTAATGTGCTTTCACATGAAGCGAAGAGAGATACAGTAGACTATTACTTTACATAATAATATTTGCCGACAGGAACGTGGGCGAAAAGAGGCTCCTGGACAACCTCATTTCATTTACACAGAACCAAAGTCTGAATCTTAAACATATTTTATCACTATAGTTTCACTGCCTTTGAAATGTGAATCTAGTTTACTCTGTGACGCCGGTCAAAGCAGCACTGTGTATCTGATGTACAACATGAATGCATATTGATAGCCCATCTGTTTTTAAAACCCAAATGTTTTTGCATCTGCATGCATGTGTATGTGTGTGTGTGTGTGTGTGTGTGTGTGTGTGTTTGGGCTCGAGTGCAAATGGCTGATAGCCAGTGAATCATTCCACAGTGGCAGAGCTAAACCTCGCTGAGAGAGAAATCGAATCAGACCGGCTTTAGTAGCAGACTGGCCCGTGACCAGCTGCGCAGATTATGCCCTGTTCCTCTGCTTTCACCGAGCAATCTGCTGTTCCTATTGTTTACATTAATTAAGGAGCCTAGCGATGAATATGCATAACTCAGATGATGTCATCGCTTGAAAATTCATGAGGTCAGATGAGTGGACCTTTTGAACCGGGTTATGTTAATTAACACGCTTGATTCATGTTGATAAGTCGTGTCTGTTGAGATGCGGGGTCAGATGCTCCTTCACTGCACCGTTGGGAAGATGTTAATCAATCTTACAAACACAGTCAGGCCCTCAGGACTCGGAGTTGTTGTTCAGCATTAATGAGTGATGTTGACAAACGAACAACACAGGGGTGAAAGTTTCAGCTGGTTCAACTGATTCAATTGGCTTTAGTTCAGCAACTATATCACTCTATTGGTCACTGTGTATTCTGAACAATATCTTTAAAAAATGTTTTTGAAAAAAGCCTTAATGCTCATTCAGGCTGCATTTAATTAAAAATACAATAAAAACCAGAAAATTGTGAAATAATTACAATTTAAAATAACTGTTTTCTATTGCAATTTATTTTAAAATGAAATTTATTTTTGTGATGCAAAGCTGAATTTTTAGCTCCAGTCTTCAGTGTCACATGATCTCCTGATTTGCTGCTCAAAAAACATTTCAGGTTGCTTTACATTATTGTAAAAACCGTGATTCAAAATTTTGGGCTAAGTAAGATTTTAAGAAATTAATACATTTACCCTGCAGAGGATGCATTAGATTGATCAAAAGTAACAGTAAAGACATTTATGATGTTAAAAAAGATTTCAAATAAATGCTGCTTAAGAATCTTAAAAAAAGATTAATCACTGTTTCCACAAAAAATATCAAGCAGCACAACTATTATGAACACTGATAATAAAAATTTAATTTACAAATTCAACTTTGTATCGCTGGAATAAAATTACATTTTACAATACATTAACATATAACAGTTATTTAAATAGCAATACAATTTCATTATTTTTTATTTATTTTTTTGTTCAAATAAATGCAACCTTAGGGGCCGTTTACACCTGGCCACTTCATGCGTTTTCTAAGATCGGATAGCTATCCGATCGTGAAAAGACCAGGTGTAAATGCCCTCCGAAACGCATTTGAGACGGATTTGAATCCGATCGCTCAAACCACTTCAGGAGGTGGTCTGGGCCGCATTCCAGACAAAACTAGACAAGTGTAAATGCATCTGGTTGTTAAAACCACATATGTAAATTGTACTCCTCCCCAAAATGCTAAAAAAATAAACGTGTGAGGGCGTGTTATAGGCTATATGTAATGTTATAGCCAGATATGACGACGCTACTGGAACACGCACCACCAGATGAGAAGCTGAGCATATATTCATTAAACCAGTGTGCAAACTATCGCAAATCAAAGTGAAAGTAAGTCGCGAACGCTTAACACACAATCATCATCATTAATAGTAGAGAAACGAAATGATCTTACCAGTGCTGTTGCCGCTCTCTCTTATTGCGGTCTTTGATTTTGAAATTTTAGCTGATGATCAATAAAATGCAGCTCATATCTGTTGCTTTCGGTGACGTGCACTCAATTAAATCTGCATATAGCGCGGGAATTGAAGATCGGATTTAAATCCGTTTCGCAAAAACACATTCATGTGACCAGGTGTAAATGGAACCGTTTTGATAAATCAGATAGCTATCCGATCTGAGAAAACGCATGAAGTGGCCAGGTGTAAACAGCCCCTTAGTGAACAAAAGAGACGTCTTTCAAAAATAAAAATCGGAATTATTCCAAACATTTGAGCGGAACTCTAAATCACAAATATATTTGAATTTATTTGTTTGGCAGATGCTTTCATCTAAAGTGACTGAATTATATATTTTATAACACATTCCCTGGGAATCAAACCCATGATCTTGGCATTGCTTGCTTCATGATCTACTGTTTGAGCTGAAGGAATACAATAATATTTTCTTTTATTATAATAAAAGGATAAATTACCATGGTAGCCCTCAACACATCAGACAATTGAAAGTGGATGCCTGACAACTTGCTACATACCTCAACAGACACTTGTGGTGCCAAAAGTGCGATTGATTATAATGGAAGCAATCTCAAAACCTTCTCCGAATTACAGCCAACGTGACCTTTTATAAGTGAAGATGTTCATGGACAAGCCACTGTCAATCACAGAAAGAGAGACAGGAAAGCATGTGGTGGCACTAAATATGACAAGATGAAGGTGAAAACCACACAAATGCACTGAGCTGTAAAATGACATACTCGCTTAAACAAACAAACCGTGAAATGAGATATGCAGAGCACTTCATAAGAAACATCATGACAGGTTATGATGTATGTTTTAAAGTGGGAGGCAAAAAATAATAATAATATGAAATAATAAGTGAGATATTAATGATGCCCACAAACACATAAATGTGGGAGAAAATAAAAAAATAAGCCAGGGTCACATTTTAAATGTAACTCAAAAGACAAAATATGTTTTGTTTAAAAACCACCAAAATTCTTGTTTGTTTGTGCTCATGATGCCTCAATCAATCAATAAACTACATGTTTCAACCGGAATTCAAAAGAAAAAATACTTTGCCTTAAAAAAACAATTACATTGAGGCAGAGATTGAATATTGTCAAAAGGCTGAATAGTTCTAGTGAAATGAAAGCAAAAGAGACAGCAGCTCAGTCGAGCCGAACATAAGCAGCCACAGCTGAGGACACCAGTGATTCCAGATGCATGGTCACCAGAGTCCTCCAGCTGTCACCAAAGAGGAAAGCAGGAAAAAATGCAAATGATCCAGAGCCACAGAGTGAGACATTCACACACAAACCCAACCAAGAACACCACCAGGGATCATTGCTCATGACCATGTGACCTTCTGTGACCCAGAGTCCTGGACACCAGCAGGAGAACCGCTCCAGTACCAACTAAACTCTCAATTCAGTTACAAATTCAATTCATCGTTTGCTGTAGTGTGTCAGTTTAAATGTCCAAACATTTGTTTTGCCATCAGTTGTAATAATCCAATGAGATGTTTGTCTGACAACAGCCAGTCTGTCTGAGGTTATAAACGGAGAGATTTTTAAAAAAATTACTTTTCCCTTGAAAAGGTAAGGGATTACTCTTATTTTTTCTGTAATTGAATTACAGTTACTTCTTATGTAACTTAAAGTAATACTTTATAGACTGTAGAACATTTTAAAGTGCAAGTTTTTTTTTAAATTGAGATTTATACATCATCTGAAAGCTGAATAAATAAGCTTTCCATTGATGCATGGTATGTTGTTATTATAGGACAATATTTGGCCGAGATACAACTATTTGAAAATCTGGAATCTGAGGGAGCGAAAAAAACAAAAAAAACAATCCTTGTCCAAATGAATTCTTAGCAATTCATATTACGGACCAAAATAAAGTTTTGATATATTTAGTGTAGGAAATTTACAAAATATCTTCATGGAACATGATCTTTACTTAAAATCCTAATGATTTTTGGCATAAAAGAAAAATCGCAAATTTTGACTCATACAATGTTTTTTGACTATTGCTAAAAAATATATCCAAGCGACAATTTGTTTTTAACATTTATACACAAAACAATACGAAGTGGCTTTAACATCACATTTTAAAGTCTAACCTTAAAATACTTTGTTGAGTTAATAAGAATATTGGTAACACTTTAGTGTTCAATTTTCACTATTAACTAGTTGGTTATTAGCATTTCTTATATTACTGGGATATTAGTTGTTTATTATTACTTAAAAGCACATATTATGGTCACGCTTTATTTAAAGTTCCAATTCTCACTATTAACTAACCATTAACTATGACTTTTGCCTTAATTAACTCCTAATTTGCTGCTTATTAATAGTTTATAAGGTAGTTGTTAAGTTTAGGGTAATGGGTAGGATTATGGATGTCATGCATTAGATGTACTTTATAAGCACTAACATTATATTATGTCTTATTCTGAAAGACCTTATTCTAAATCCTTAATCCTACCCAAAAGTCACAGTTAATGTTTGGTAAATAAAACTAATGAATGAACTAATGAAAAACTAATGGATTGCATAGTCGATATAAAAAACTGGATGAGGAGTAATTTCTTACTGCTAAATTCTGAAAAAACAGAGGTGTTAATTATAGGACCTAAAAACTCTGCTTGTAATAACCTAGAACACTGTCTGAGACTTGATGGCTGCTCTGTCAATTCTTCGTCATCAGTTAGGAACCTAGGTGTGCTATTTGATCGCAATCTTTCCTTAGAAAGCCACGTTTCTAGCATTTGTAAAACTGCATTTTTCCATCTCAAAAATATATCTAAATTACGGCCTATGCTCTCAATGTCAAATGCAGAAATGTTAATCCATGCGTTTATGACCTCAAGGTTAGATTATTGTAATGCTTTATTGGGTGGTTGTTCTGCACGCTTAGTAAACAAACTACAGCTAGTCCAAAATGCAGCAGCAAGAGTTCTTACTAGAACCAGGAAGTATGACCATATTAGCCCGGTCCTGTCAACACTGCACTGGCTCCCTATCAAACATTGTATAGATTTTAAAATATTGCTTATTACTTATAAAGCCCTGAATGGTTTAGCACCTCAGTATTTGAGTGAGCTCCTTTAACATTATAATCCTCTACGTCCGCTACATTCTCAAAACTCAGGCAATTTGATAATACCTAGAATATCAAAATCAACTGCAGGCGGCAGATCCTTTTCCTATTTGGCGCCCAAACTCTGGAATAACCTACCTAACATTGTTCGGGAGGCAGACACACTCTTGCAGTTTAAATCTAGATTAAAGACCCATCTCTTTAACCTGGCATACACATAACATACTAATATGCTTTTAATATCCAAATCCGTTAAAAGATTTTTAGGCTGCATTAATTAGGTAAACCGGAACCGGGAACACTTCCCATAACAACCTATGTACTTGCTACATCATTAGAAGAATGGCATCTACGCTAATATTTGTCTGTTTCTCTCTTGTTCCGAGGTCACCGTAGCCACCAGATCCAGTCTGTGTCCAGATCAGAGGATCACCGTAGCCACCAGATCCAGTCTGTATCCAGATCAGAGGATCACCGTAGCCACCAGATCCAGTCTGTGTCCAGGTCAGAGGGTCACTGCAGTCACCCGGATCCAGTACGTATCCAGACCAGATGGTGGATCAGCACCTAGAAAGGACCTCTACATCCCTGAAAGACAGCGGAGACCAGGACAACTAGAGCCCAGATACAGATCCCCTGTAAAGACTTTGTCTCAGAGGAGCACCAGGACAAGACCACAGGAAACAGATGATTCTTCTGCACAATCCGACTTTGCTGCAGCCTGGAATTGAACTACTGGTTTCGTCTGGTCAGAGGAGAACTGGCCCCCCAACTGAGCCTGGTTTCTCCCAAGGTTTTTTTCTCCATTCTGTCACCGATGGAGTTTCGGTTCCTTGCCGCTGTCGCCTCTGCCTTGCTTAGTTGGGGTCACTTCATCTACAGCAATATCGTTGACTTGATTGCAAATAAATGCAAAGACACTATTTAACTGAACAGAGATGACATCACTGAATTCAATGATGAACTGCCTTTAACTATCATTTTGCATTATTGACACATTTTCCTAATGAATGTTGTTCAGTCGCTTTGACGCAATGTATTTTGTTTAAAGCGCTATATAAATAAAGGTGACTTGACTTGATTTAATATTGAGAAAATATCCAGAAAAACATATGTAGTTATTTTTTATTTATTTGAAAGAATGAAAATAATTGTTTCATGTCTATCCTTGTATCATTAACTTGTCGAGGTTGATATAGGATTTAGAAAGTAATTAGTAATAAGTAATTAAATAATTTTTGGAGCATCTCTACTAATTACTAATCTAATCTAATTTAATCTAATCTAACTGTTAAAGATGTAATTAGTAACTAGTAATTAATTACTTTTTTAGAGTAACTTACCCAACACTGCTATTTAATATGAAACATTTTATTAATATATTAAATGTATTATATTATTTATATAATAAAATTGTGTTATTGTATGCCACCTATGTATATATATATATATATATTTATATATATTTATACACACACACACAGACACACACAGACACACACACACACACACACACACACATATATATATATATATATATATATATATATATATATATATAACAACACACACACTACTGGTCAAAAGTTTGGTATCAGATCAATTTTTATTGTTTAATAAATAAATGATATTTCAAAGGATATTAAAATAGAAAGCATTATTTAAAATTATAATAACATTTTGCAAGATTACTTTTTTTCTGCTTCTATACTTCTGATTAAATAAATGCAGCCTTGACAAGCACAAGAGACTTCTTTAAAAAACATTACAAGTCTTATTGATCCCAAACTTATGACCGGTAGTATACATAATAAATACATAAATCAATAATAAAGAATAAATTATATATTATTAAAATAATAAAGTTAGCAGAGCTGTATGGCAACAATTTTGCCAATTTGTTTTGACAGTGCTGAAAAATACTTTAGACAAATAAGTAGAGTTGATTGTTACTTGTGTTGGACTAATGAAATTCCAATTTTCCTCTTCCTGCCATTCCATTTCAAACTTTAATTCAACATTCTATGCGACGTGACCAATTCAATTCAAATTCACACTCATGAATTGAACAGGAGGCATTTGTTGAATGGTGGATTGCGGCCGGCGCATGTGTGCATCGCGGCAGAACCATCTGGACGGATGGATTAAGGATGCTCTAAAGTTTCTGGAAAGCTGCCTCTGCACAGCAGATGAAATCTTAACCGTGCGTCTCTGTCGAGTCTCCCAAGACCACAGTGCAAAGAAGAAGAACGGCAGAATTTCATCTATTGCCGAAAACACCATCTGCCTCTGTCTGCCTTCATCTTCTGAGAAAGAGAAGAAAGAGAGGGGCAGAAATGAAAGAACATAGGCATAGATGCTTCCTAACTGCTGCTTCATATCGATACAAGTCCTGAGAGGAGATAGAGAGAGGGGTTTGATATCTGAAAACCCCTGCAAACCCTCCACCAATGCATTGATTCAATGATTTACACTGAAGCCTTCTGCTCGCTCTGCTGGGCTTTAAAAGACTATTCAGATTCAGTAACATTATCACACTATTTAATGCATTGACACTTCAGTGCATTCATTTGTTTGCATGTTTTTTTAAACCATGGTCATGAATTAAGAAATAGCTCCCACGACTTTTTAATTTGTTCCCTGCTCTTAGTAAATCGAGGCCATGTTGTACTAATTTATTCCCTAGTTTTGATTTAATTAAAATGAGGGAACTAATCAGTACAACTTACCCACAATTTACTAAAAAGTGTGAATGGAAGTACAATTTGGACAAAATGTATTAAAACGTGGGAAACAAATGATCACAACGTGGCCAAAAATTCACTAAAACGAATGAAATAAGCACAACTTACGATTTACCAAAATTATGGAAATAATTAGTGCAAGGTCATTTTTTTAACCCTCTGAGGTCTAAGGGTATTTTTGGGGCATGGAGAAGTTTTGTCATGCCCTGACATTTGTGCTTTTTTAGTTGCTTATAAACATCTAAATGGCTAAAGTCTAATCTCACTGTAATCAGCACAAACTGGGCTATAATAACATGTGAGCAGCATGTATGTACATTAGGGGTGTCCCCAACTAAGGATTTTCATTGTCGAATCATATGTTTGGGGGCGGGGCAAAATACATTAACAAGAGTCAAGTCAGACATTCAACTAACATAATTATTGATGTTAACACACAGGGAAAATGTGTAATGAACACCTTGCAGATATAAACGGGGTAAATGTTTTATGTTTTGATGAACAGATAGCTAACACAATGTCGGCGAAACCATAACAATGAACAATTTTATTTTATTACAATAGTGCTCTGCTCTCATTATAACATTAGCCTAAAACATTAGCAGTTAATGTTCTGCATTTCTGTTTAGAGCTGCGCGCACTGAAGATGACCAGTAGAGCAACGCATTTGATAGCAAGTTTTTAATCAATGGGATTCAACTCATAATTTCATATAGAATACGCTTCGTTATTTATAACGTTAATATTAAGACTTATAGGCTATTTGCAAAAAAGGCCCGAATGCACATGAACATATCCACGGGGCTCTGAATGGGAACTACTTTTGTGGACGTGTTCTTCACGAAAATATAACCATAGTACTACAATGAAGCGCTTGACTCAAAAGCAAATGCATCTTATATCAGGTAAATAATAGATCCACGATATATATACATCGGCTGAAATGTTTTGAAATCACTTGTACCCTACCTGTTCGAAAAAATCCAGTCTGTGCCTGTGTCAGTTTGAGTCTTGGTAAAGTTTTAAATCCCTGCCGCCAAGATGCTCCTCTCTCAGTCACGGATAATAGATGTGAAACATAAATCTATAGGGGTGGTTGGATTTATTCACGCAATTTAAAATATAAATTTGAAGCTTCCTTTTCAGATTCTTACAGCTTTATCATAATAGGCTGTATATTAACTTATTGGGAGAAAACCAGTAGTTCTATGTGAAATCAGACATTTGAGCTCCCCTATATAGTCAAAATGGCATAATCAATAACACCCCGCGAAAATTCGACTGTTAGATTGGTAGTCGAATCAGGCTCCTCGAATCAAAGCATCGATTCGTCGACTATTTCGGGGTCACCCCTAATGTACATGATTGTGTTTTAGAGAAAAAAAAATTATGCGTGGTTAGTGAAAATAGTGTACCCGGGAATTTTGAGAACTGGAGCTTGTAGCCTAGAATTTTTCTTTCTAAATTATGTGAAAATCATCTTGTTTACTCAATTACAGAAAACAATATACTGATTTAAGTTTTCTAAGACACTTTTTGTTGGTAAAAGTCAAATGCTAGTAGGCGTCAACTATCATGAATATCATTGTGATTTACACCTGCATAATGAGCTGCATAATGAGCCTTTCAGTCATCTGTGCCACTGAGAGGAAGGAGTTACAAGAAAGAATGTGAGAACAAAATAAATTTATATATTTTTATGTTTGTAGTTTATTTAGAATATATTTAATTATCCCACAAAATAATTTAATATTCACTTGCGAATTTAGTTAAACAGTTTATTAGGAATTTTTTGCATCATTACTCCTTCTGTGTGGGCATATTCAAGCCGCGCGCTTCAGTGAAACATTAGAATCTGAACAGCCCGTTCAGCGCGGGGGCGTGGTTGCATTAGAAGATAATGAAGGGAGACGTGAAAGACTGGACATTGCGTTGTTTTCATATGGATTACTTTATCACAGAATATCTGTTTTCGGTGGCACTTATTTAGTTTAAAAGTAGACATGTCAAGCTTTCTATAGATATCTCTCTCATGTCTCTTCGTTGAGTATTCACTGAGTTACAGTTCATTTTAATGACGGGTTTGTAAATCAAGATCAGCGCAGACAAAGGCTGCAGACAGCACACCTTGTTTGTTATCTTTATTTTATAAATGCACAAAGTTTTGTTGTTATGTCTGTATACAAAAAAAAATTAGACCCTTTACAGATTCGATTGATGTATTGCTCTTATCTGTACGATTAAAACTGAAAGTATAATTCAATTTCTTTTCGGGGGGTTATCAGGAGAAAATGCCTCATAACATGTATATGTCTTAACTCCAAAGGGTTAATAAGTCAAGGCAACAAATTAGTACGAGGTTATGATTTAGTAAAACGAGTGAATGAATGAATTACAAGGCCCTGATTGACTAAAATTAGGAAATGTATTAGTTCAAGGCCATGATTTATTAAAATGAGATAATGAATTAGTACGAGGCCACTTTTTAAAGGGGTCATGAACCGAGGAACCATTCCCTAGATCTTTTGATATATAAGCATTCATTGTGTTACAAAAACATCCTGTGAGTTTGAGAACTCAAAACTTTGTGGTTAGTCTAAAAACAGCTTATATTGAAGGCAGTCCGCAAAAAAGACATCTTGTGGAATGTTCTACTCTATGATGTCATAGTCCGGATAAGCTCCGCCTCCGCAGAAGAAGATCAATATCACTGTTTGTTTAGCCCCACCCACCGATTAACACACGTATTCTAAAAATCTTGATAACATTATAAGTGGACCTCAGAGAACAGTACAAAATAAAAAACAGAAGCAGTTCATGACCCCTTTAATAAATCAAGGGAATTAATAAGTACGTAGGCCAAGGTTTACAAAAATTAATGAATGAGTTAGTTTAACGTGGCAATTTAGTACGAGGCCACGATTTACTAAAACAATAGAAAGAAATAAGTGCAACTTGGCCATGATTTACTACAACAACGGAACAAATTTTAGCAATTTAGCTCCAATTCAGTAAAGTGAGGGAATCAATTTGTACGAAGCCACAATATACTAAAATGAGCAAACAAATCCATTCAGTGTGACCAAGATTTACTAAAACCAAGAAATAAATGCAACTTGACCACAATTTACTAAAATGAGGGAAAGAATTGGTACAAATTTGCAAAAATTTTAAACAAATTAATACAATTTTGGCCACATTTACATTTAATGAATTATATTTTCTTGCATACTCCATAGTGTGATACTATTTATATATAAAAATGTGACTTGACTCTACAACTCCCTAGGTTTAGGTTTAGCCCTAAAGATGTTTCTTTTCCAGATCCTGTTTTATATCAATTGTATTTCTGAGCTTAAAAGACATGTTTCTATCATCTTTCATGTTTTTAAAGATCTGAAAAAAATATTCCTATTTTCTATCATTTTTAATGTTTGAACGCATGCTATCGCGTCTGCAGCTTCGGTGGCTGTATTTCAGACGTTAAGCACACTTGGCATACAGAAGGTGAGGAGAGACGTTCTGCAGACATGCCCTGCTGTGCCATAATACAATTATAGATTTATGTCCGTTATTTTTGGAGGCTTACGGGCATTAAGAGGGCGATCGAATGGAGTCAAAAGACCTCCAAGCAAGACCGGACACAACACAGAACACACTGTTATCTGGCTGCATGAGTGCATGTTTGTTTGCGAGGATGCACGTGGCCGCATGTCCAGCTGTTATGTGCTCACTCTGTAAAAGACTTTGTTTTTCCTTTTCCACATATTAAATAGCAATTCGGCTTAATTAGCTTAAGCTATTTGCTTTCTCGAGTCTAATTAAACTCATGTAGCGCCACCAGTTGGTTTGTGTATTCGCTGTTTAAACTCATTAGCGCTGTTTGCAAAAGCTAGAATCACTATAACTATTGTTCATACATGAGGTTACAGGGTTTATAAAACACCAGATGAAGTGAACAGACTTCTTATTTTCACTTAGGATGCATAAAATGTAACAAAAAATGACAATTTCAAATAAAGGCTTTTCTTTTGAAATTTCTATGAAAAAATTCAAAATAAATGGTTTTCAACATAATGAGATGTCTTTTGAGCAGCAAATCATCATATTAGAATGATTTCTGAAGATCATGTGACACTGAAGACTGGAGGAAAGATTCTGAAAATTCAGCTGCGCATCACAGAAATAAATTACAATTGAAGAAATATTCACATAAAAAACAGTTAATTTAAATTCTAAAAATATTTTACAATATGGCTGTTTTTCTGTATTTCAGAGCAGACTTGGTGAGACTTTAAAATCTTACTGACATCAGACTGTATATCCTTATGACAACATTTGCCCTTAATATTGATGTATATAATCTAAAATGACTGTGAGAAATAATAATAATAACCAAATAGCAGATCTTCAATCACTGATTAATTCAAACGAACAGAACTGGATCTTACCCATTTTTACAATGTTTTCTGCTACTAAAGCTTAATTAAGAGAAACAAAATCTCTTTCTTAAGCCATAAACAAACAGAACACAAGAACACAAAGACAGATGGAAAGGTTTAGTCAATATACTGCAAGTGCACAAACCTGCTGAATGTACTTAACATGCATTATTGTGGGATTGTGGTGGTAAAAAAAAACTTCCATCTCAAGGGGGAGATGCAAACCAGATGCGCTATTATTCAGGTAATAAACTCACCTGTCAACAGCTAATAAATGTTGACAGCTTAACTTGCTCAGCAAAATGCTCTTCAAACTTTTGCTTAAGCCGATAGACAAAAAATGACACCAGTAGCAGAGAAATGTGAATATATCACCCAAGTTTACATTAGAGAGATGAGTTTTGCACACACTCAAGTTCTCATCTGTAAGATGAAAATTCATAGGCAAAAAAAAATCAGACGGCACATGCTGCAACATATTTGAGATTTTCTTCACCAGGATTGACACGGGTGAGATTTCTGAGTCATTCTAATATCTGAGCAGTTAAAATGGGGTCTTTGTTTTCTCTGAGAGCGAGAGAGAGAGTTCAGTGTGGTCTTAATGAGCTGTCCAGTAAATGGATCGGTTGCCTGGACACAAATGAAGTTCAGTGGCAGAAATGAAATGGAATGATTATTCACTGAGGTCGAGAATCCCAGACAGACACTAAAGCAGCAGCATCTCCACTGACACCGCCATTTACTACACAACACTTAAAGAGACAGATCACAAAAATGGATCATTCTTTTCATGTCACTCCAAAATGTATGCTGTCCAAAAAATATAGATCAACAATTAAAATACATTGCAGATGGAATGTAAGAACTTTCTGTGAACTGTTCAAGTGCACCAGTGACACTCCTAATTGAGATTGTAGATAGAGTGTCAATGGTCAATTTGAGAGATAGGTGGTGGTAATTCACTTACAAGTCTGCGATCCGCCACAAAGCAAGACGACGACGACATTTCTTGCACAGAACGATCATTTTGTCTTTACACATCAATGTATTGTCACAAGCATTTGGTTTTGTGTGTTCTACTGAAGAAAAAAGTCACCTATATCTTGGATGCTCTGGGGGTAAGCAGATAAACATCAAATTTTCAATTTTGGGCAAACAATCCCTTTAAATCTGAAGTCTTTAAGTTTTGCCTCTTTGTCGCCATCTCTGTTTGAAACCTGCAAATGCAGTTATTTGCAGAATACTTTTTTAAATGTGGGTCGTGCACCGTGTGGCTGTTGGAATCACAGTTTCTACAGTACAATAAACTAGAGTCAAAAGAACAATCTGTTCAGAAATCAGATTTAACTATGGCTTGTTACTTCATATAAAACAATATACAGCATGAATTTTGCACACATACATTTGCGTTTTCAGAATACTACATGCATGTTTAGAAAAGTGCTCTCTCATGTTGTTTTAGAACACAGTAAGCGTCCTGTTGAGTGTCTCACTCTCTGTTCCTTTTCCCTGAACTCGCCACACGTCTCAAGTGTCTAAAGTAAATGGAGGCTGTGTCCTCTGTGAGCTTCACCTAATGATAATGTCTTTGCCTGTCCTTCCCATCTGCACCTCGAAAACCAACACTAATGCAGCAGAACTATGACATCTTCATGCCAGGAGCTGGATAAGAGAACGAACAGCATGCACTTACATCAAATATTTAAACAAGTGAATGAGGACTGCAAATAGGATTAACCAGTTCTTATTTAGAAAAAATACTTGTACTGAAAGAAGGGGTGGGCGATATGGCAAAAGTATAAAATCATGAAGTTCTGCAAGCAAATTCCCCTATTATAAAAGACAAAGAATTTCAAGGTGACAAAATAAGAAAAATAATTGTGGATATTTAGGCCAAAGTAGGCGAAAATACAAATATTTGTCATTATTTTATCTTTGTTTTTAAAAATAAAAACAATGATACACATTAAAAAATATATTTTGTGTAACAGCATTTTATTTTCAGGTACAATAGGTGTATTTTTCTCAGCATTCTGTTGTTTTATTAACATTAATGGAATAGTTCACTCAAAAATAAAAATTCTGTCATCTGTGTGTTAATTCTGTCAGTGTTTTATTTTATACCATCCTTTATTCAAAATTGTTTTAAACCTAAATGAGTTTTATTCTTGGCCTAGTGGTTAGAGAGTTTGACTCCTAACCCTAAGGTTGTGGGTTTGAGTCTCGGGCAGGCAATAACACGACTGATGTGCCCTTGTGCAAGGCACTGAACCCCCAACTGCTCACCACTGCTCTGTGTGTGTGTTCACTGCTCTGTGTGTGTGCACTTAGGATGGGTTAAATGCAGAGCACGAATTCTGAGTATGGGTCACCATACTTGGCTGTATGTCACGTCCCTTTTCTTCTGCTGAACATAAATGCTATTTTGAAGAACATGGAAAACCAAATAGTTGCTGGTCCACAGATACTTCCATAGTATTTTTTCCCTACTATCAAATTCATAGTGGACCAGCAACTGTTTGGTTACTCACATTCTTCGAAATATCTTCTTTTGTGTTCAGCACAAGAAAAAATTAAATTTTGGGGTGAACTAGTACTGTACCTGCACGCATCAGTTTTTCTCTCAACTGTTTACTTTCAGTTTAGACATAACAACTGAGTCTATGTAAATCTTGAGATAACAGTTCAGTAAGCAGGCGCTGTTAGACAGCCTTTTTAGTTCGTGCTTCATGTGTATGCGCTCAGAAAAAGCGTACGTCAGAACAGCGCTCGAATAAAATGTTTGACTCGCAAGGCTTTAAAGCACATGCAAAGAATGTACTTTTGTGATTGCGAATAAGTGCAGTGTCCTGTGAGAGTAACTCTATCTGCGCATTAAATCATCATTTGCACACGCTTTCTTTGAAATAGGAATCGTTGCCGCATTTCTTGTTAACATCTTCCATTTATCGCCGTCTCGTTTGTATTTGCCCAGTTTGTAGAAAGCCTCACCAAACCTGACCAGCCAGGCATTTGCAAACACAGGAATTGAAGACACTTGTACAAACGCGGATGGGTGACATGAGTGGAGATGGCTCCAGATCGGCGATGTATTGTTTGTTTTTCAACGAGGTCCATCGCACAACACAAAATTAATTTGCTGAACGCAGAATAAACTGTATGTTCCTGCGCTCAAAATGAAATGAAATTGAGGTAATTTGTGAATTACCATGATAGTATAGTCTAAACAAAACAATTTGCAACTGTTACTGTTATTACAATTGTATACAAACGTTGTATTATGCTTGTTATAAGTGTGTGATGTCATGTGCACTACCGCCGGTCTCAATAGACAAATAGATCAGTTTAATAGTCATATCGCACACCACTAACAGAAAGATATTCTTGAATGTCTGCATTCTTGCATAGACAGTATGGCATATTGCAATACTCTGACAGTGTTTACTGCTGCACTGAATCTGCACTGAATCAATGCTGTGCCATTTGAATCGATCTAATGATTTATCCACTGACTGAATCTTTCAGAGTGGTTTTTCACTCATTCAAAATGAACCAATAACTGTTATGTTGTTTAAATTTAAGATTTGAATCAAAATGCAAATACTTAAGTAGCAAGTAGTTGTAAAGATATACATTCAGAAGAGCGCTCTACTGGTACTTCAATAAAAATATTAATACAATTAAAATAAAATAAACCTATGCAACCAAAAACATTTTATTTTATTTAAATTAATAAAAAAATTTTTTAATTAAAAATATAAATTATTATTCTTCTTTTAAAAAAGAATCATTAATGCAGACATTACCGTATTAGAATCATTAAGCAGAATATAAATTGGAACCAGAATCATAAAATTCCTGTTCCCATCTGTAGCTGTATTTTGTGAGTGTGTGTGTTTGTGTGTGTGGTAACATGACGTTGGCAGCTTTGAATGCAGTGAAGTTACAGATCTATCAAACGCTCAGTAAAGACTAATGCTTTATTCACCAAGGCCAAGCGGGGTGTGATATGAGTAAAAGTAAGCAGGTGTACAAAATGAAAATGTGAACACACACACACACTAAAGAAAACATACTCTAACCTTGACAACTGCAGATGCCTTTATGGTGCCAACCGGTTTTTATTGTTTCACGTCGACTCGCTTAGTTTAATGACTGACGGCTTTTTATGAGAAACGTTTCTGCACCTTACCTTACACAATATACTCACACACCACAATAAACCCAAACCAAACGCCCACATCCATCTCTCTCACAAACACCTCAACAGCTTCTGCAGACTTAGAAAACATCAGCCTTCATCACAAAAATCAGTTTCTGAAAGAAATGCAAGCCTCATATTTATCCAAACACCAAATAAAATCAAGACAAATCGTCAAAATCATGTTCATGAAACCCATCAACAAAATTTCAAGGTCACATTTCACTTCAAAATTAATAATAATAATCATATAAAAATATAGATTTAAGCTATTTTAGGATAATTAAATTTGTAAGCATTGTGAGCATGATTTTCAAGACAAACTTAAATTCTTACTACTAAAATGCACTATAAATACAGAAATATTGCCTACAATTAACAAGCATTTAAATAAAATTCAATAGAATGTCTAATGTTTTGTATGTTTTAAGCAGATCTTATTCAAGTCTTATTGTGCATTATTCATTGGTGCAAAATAATCGATGCGCAAAAAAAGTTTCTTCATAATATTTATATTTTACATGTACTTAACGAATAAATGCAAATAAAACATAACAAAAATTAATAAATAAATAAGTAAAATAAAATAAACTACACAATCATTTTTTGTTGTTTACATAAAATAATCAATTTACCAATAGTTCACAATAGTATTATTCCTTTGACCAAATATTCAGTGCGACAGTTTGTTGCTTTGTTTGTCTCGCATTGTGCAGTTGTCTTCAGATTACCTGAAAGTAGCATGGGAAAACACCCTGGAATTAATATTTCAAAAGAGATTTGGAAGGAAGGACTGAAACTAATTCATACCTGCTCTATTAATGCAAGATTACAACTTACAGAGTTTAAAGTGCTGCATGTGTTACACTATACCAAAACTAAACTCCATCAAATTTACCCTTCAGTTTCTCCATTATGTGATCGATGCAAGTGCTCAGATGGGACGCATGCTCATATTTGTTGGTTTTTGCCCTGAGATTTCTGAGTTTTGGAAGAATATTTGTCAGTGGCATTCAAATGTTTTTGGAGAAGATATCAGTCCAGATCTTGAATGAGCTTTTTTTTTTTTTTTGGATGTTCTGACCATACATTAGCATTGACACATCTCTTATGTTTGGTATGGTGGTGGCTAAAAGGATGAATTCCACTCTATCACCCGGATTTCAATAATGGCATGCTGAAAGGGCTTTGTTTCTCTAAGACTGATGCATGTAAAAAAAAATATTAATGTTATGTATGTTATGTATTAAAATATGTTGCCCCTTCCTCACTTTTTTTTAAGAATTGAAATTTGTTTGGACACTTATGTTATAGATAACTTGGATATTTTATTATTTTATTCCATTTTTAATATTTTGTCTGACTTTTCTTAAAGTTGTGTATCTGTGTTTGGGTGGGGTTTTACTGTATTTTCTTTTGTGTGGTTAGATCAGGCATGGCATGCTTTTTGTATACATTTTGTGGGATTTTTTTTTTTTTTTTTTAGAAAATAATTATAATTAATTAATTAATAATTATATTTATTAATTAATAATTAATTAATAATTATAATTTTCTAATGGTTTATCAAGTTTACTTTAAAGCCAGTGCAACAAATACTACCATGAAATATAAAATGGTAAAAAAATACATCATATTACAGCAATGTAAATTAGATTTTTTTAGCATTACAGTAATGCAAATTAATTTAATTCTTAATTCTTTCTCTTGATTTCAGTGTGAAATACAATGTATTTTTTTGGAGACTCACGCAACTGACAGAGAAGCGGGAAAGATCACGTGATCAGTCGGAGGAATGTGGAACTGATGCTAAAGACAGAAGCCGGCCAACAGCACGCACACGCACACGCACACGCACACGCACACGCACACACACACACACACACACACACACACGCAACAGCTGCCCAACGTATCTGCTTCCTCAAGGAGCAACAGGAGAAAGAATGTGCCTCCTGATAATGAGCTCTCTCACAATCTACAACACACACACACACTATTAAACTGGTGGCAATGTCTTCCCATGAGTCTCTGCTCGGCTTCATTCCAGCAGTCACGCGCCAGTCATCGCCTCCGGAATCACAGGACGACCCTGATGCTTTGTGCTCTGCTGCTCTCGCTCATTTCTCTTACCTGCGACTGAGTTCGGCCGAGGCATCATCAGACTGGACGAGTTCTGCGTGGGATACTGGACGGGGCCCTCGGACCCTACGGCTCCTGAAGTCTTCTTAGCCGTGGAGACACTCCGTACCCCTGTCCCAGATGTTGAGGCTTCCTCCTCGGCCACCGGAGAGCACGTGTCTGGCCGCACATGCTGAGCGCAGCTCCTTATGCTACCCTCTTTACCCCACTCCAGACTGGAGCCGCTGCGGTCGTCATTCTCTGAAGAGCTGGTGATGGTGGCTGGATGAGAGGAAACTGGATTACTGACACTGTGTGCACACATGATTCGGACTCATTCATTTAAACCGATTCTATTCAGTTCAAATCACAGGTACAGGCAACAAACAACCCTGAATAACAAGTTGTTCACCAGCCTGATTACATGTACTATCCATTTTTAATTTATCCTAAGTGCACACTGCACAATGATATAGTGTGGATACAATACAATACAAATTTGCATTGCTGTAATTTGATTTTTATTTTATTTTTTTACATTTTTATATATGCTATATCATTTATGAGATAAAAAGCTAGTTTCTCATGTAGTTTTACTTTAGTATGTATACTAAAATAACTAAAATGTACATACAAATTACATAGACAACATAACTATTAAAATGATAAAAAAAACACTATATAAACTTAAAATGAAAAAAAAAAAAAAAAATCACATAAAACAAGTTTGCGTATATATATATATATATATATATATATATATATATATATATATATATAAATTATTAATTAAAATTGTCACTTTTAATTTTAAATCTAGCTTAGCTTTAGTGTATGTACTTATTAACGAAAACTGAAATAAAAATTAATAAATTATATACACATACTTAAAAATATATTTAAAAAAAACACAAAAAAGAAAAAAAATTTTTTTGTATAAATAACTATAATAGTATTTAATAGAGTGTATAGATATATCTTGTAATGCCAGTCAGTCATAATTAAATAATAAATTAATTGAATCATGAATCATCATAGTGCCAGTGCAAATCTTCAGCATTGGAGGAGACCTACAAATAATAAAAAGTGAAAATCTTTTACACATTCCCTTAAAGAAAGAAATAATAAAGAAATAAATAAATACAATAAATGCATCAATTCCAGGGTTTTCATGACTATGAGAAGCCAGTTAAACATTTCTTCATTGTTTGAAATGTTTCCGAATCCTCAAGCACTGTTTATGTCCGGGTTTAAATAACAGATGTTCAATATGGAGTCAGATGTGTGCAGCTCACTGTATACGTGTCTGTAAGTGCATCTAAACCGCTGTTCACACTGTTTGGCTTTTCCTTCTGCTGATTCTTCACAAACTTCAAAGTCATGAGAGCATCAATCACATCCTGAGCGGGTCAGACAGGCCAAACACGCTGCTCTACATCAACAAACCAGCAGACCTGCTCTTTCTCTCATCCCAAAGACAACAAGCCTAACGCACTGAACACCAGCAGAACCAATTCCTGTGTTCGCAAGAATGGATTTTACAAACAATTTACACAGAAATTTGTCATGCTTCTTCTGTGTACTACATCTAAAGGACAAAATAAACTCCTAGCCAGCTAGATGCCATTACAAATGGGCTATAATTCAGGGTTAGATGCCCCTTTCTAAAAACAACTTTGTGAGAATAACAAATATTCTCCAATATTTTCTCAGAAACTAGGACTGCCATCCTGTAATGCTGCATAATTCAAAGAGAAATGTTGAAGATTGGAGCTCAAAACCGACTTTCTGAAGCGGCCAAGCTGCATCAACACCTCATCCTGCGAAAAACCCCACGATTGGATCTACAGGCCAACATGAGCTGTGATTTCAGCTCTCAATCTCCACTTTTAATGAGGCGATGAGACGCAAAACTGGTGAAGGTGTGGTAGATTTCCAGTTATTGGGTGAGACAGAAATGCTCAGGTCACACGTTACCCAAAAATCAAAAATATAAACATTTTCCACACAAATTCTTATTACCATAATGTGTAAAAATCTCATTCCCGTTCATTTAATATCACGAAATCAGTCAGGACACTTTTTTTTATTTTTATTAATAAAATGTATTAAAAAAAGTACTACAATGATGCATGCTTACATTTCTACATCAAAAGTTTTAAAAATAATCTAAAAAGAATTACCTTATAACAATGGAAATAAGATTATAAAAAAGGCTTTGCTGTATTTATGCAAATTATCATGCATTTATTTATACTATATATTTTAATATTTAAATATAAAACACTTAATTTTTATGATAATTATTAGTATTTATTTTTTATATGATTTTTTTCTTTATTACATAATTTCTGAACATTCAACGAAACTGAAAGAAGTTACATTTTCTCAGAAATGTACCAGTCCTGTAATTCTCATTTTCATTGTTGCATTGTAAAAATGTAGATATATATTTAATATATAGATTTATATGTTAATTGTTTATATATATATATATATATATATATATATATATTTAATTTTTAGAATAAAATTGTAAGTACATGTATAATGGAATTATTTTTAGACTAAATTATGCTGATTTTAATGAAAAAAAAAAATCTAATATTGTGTATAACCAGTGTTATTTTAGTATTACTGAAAGACTACTATAATTTTTATGAATATTTTGAAACTAGTTTTTATTTATGTTCTATTTGAATTTGAATTTTAGTTACAGTATTGCTACTTTTATTGTGTGTTCCGTTTTTAGTAGTCTTTGCTTATGTCTACATAGATTTTATTATTCTTTATTTCAGTTTTAGTTATTTTCAAATTTAACTGAATTAAAATGAGAAATTTTGCAAAGGCAACCTGCTGAAAAAAAAAGTTTTATTTCAGTCTGAACCCTTTTTATGGTTTTAGTTTCAGTTTTTGTTAACTATAATAACCCAGACAGTACTGAGATTCTTTCACTTTGTGCCAGTGAGGTTTTGTGGGTTAGATGTTGATTTGGAAGTGTTGTGTGTGTGTGTTTCTCACCGATGATGCCGCTGTCTTTGCTCTCGAGGGTGGAGCTGGGGCTGGTGATGGCTCCACAGGCCGGGTGGCTGCTGTTACTGTTTAAGGTGGAGCAGGGGCTGTCTGTACACGGGGACGCTGTGCTGCTGGTCAGAGTGGAACACGGACTGATTCCCTGATTCACTGGACACTGCAGAGATAACAGAGAGACATGCTGATGTTGATGCAGTAATAATGCAAACACTCTTATCTGTGTTACAGTATATGGAGGGGTAGAAGAGAGAGAGAGAAGGGTTATAACTCCAATGTTAACAGTTAAATCAATCTCAGAGTCTGATGTTTCTCTTCCACCAAATAAAAGCAACCAGCAGAAATAAACAACTGATGAGGTAAAAATCCCTGACATGCCACCAGAACCTCATCCAAGGACCCTGCACATGACTCAATCCAGAACTGACTGGAGAAAAAACACCGATAAATTACTGACATGATGCACAAGGGTTTACAGTGCTTCTCTAAACCCGCATTTCAGGTTTTAAGAGTTTTTTTGGTCACATGACAACAAAATGGCTTCCTGCATATTAATTATAATATTTAATAATAATTAAATATTAATATATTATGTGTTATTATTTTATTTGTATTACTATTATAATTATTAAATATTAAGCTAAAAAATGTCATGTTTCAAATGTTGAACTGATATTGTCTTGACCTATACTCATGAGTAGACCTCAATGTCATATTCCCTTTTAAGGTTTTATTGTCACATGACAACAAAATGAATTTCTGCATTAATAGTACTTCATTTTTATTATTTACAATAATATAATATATATATATATATATATATATATATATAATGAATAATTATTATTGCTATTAATACAACAACAACAAATATATATATATATATATATATATTTTTTTTTTTTTGCTTTTAAATGCTAATTATATTTTCTTCTTATACAATCTCCAGATGAAAAAAATCCAACTAGGCATTATTTACTCCACAAAAATGTCAAACAATTTTGTCAGATAACAACAAAATCTCTTCCTGGATGCTGATGGCACCACATTAATATTTAAATTTTAATATTTAAATATAAAAACTATTTCAATGTTATGGTAATAATAATAATATTAATAATAATAATACAAACAGAAATATTTAATTCTAAAAATACTCCTGTTTAATACTATCATCATTAACTACTATTATGCCATTTTTTTCAAATATTTCAGCTTTTAAATGTTTTTTATTTTTTTACACCCATACACGTGACATTTGACATCAACATTTTTGACATTAAGACCCACTAACACATCATAAACCATTTAAATTCAGACTTTAAAAACATGCTCATCCTAGAAGAGGTGCTTTAATTTCAATATAGCTCAACATATTTTTGATTAACAAAATAGATCCAGACAAAATGAAATGAGTGTTGAAAAGCCTGAAAGAGGCAGACTGTTTACGTCCTTCTCTCAGACCCCAAACACCAGCAGCCCCTCTGAGTCACCGCAGGGACACGAGTCAGTGAAGGTCACAAAACCAATGAAAGTTCCTTTAAAACAAACTTCCAGACGGCAACCTCATGAAACAGATTAAAGACGCTCGTCCGAGAACAAGCGACGCGGATCGTTAGCAGCTCTCAAAGACACACATTGTTGCTTCCCTCTTCACCCAATTCCCACATGAGCCATTATGATTTATTAAACAAAAGCATTGCACATGAAGGGCGTTCGTACCACAGTCTCAGCCTAATTATCCCATTCTCCGAAATCCTGATAGAGCTGAACTATTTCTGGAGCAGACCTCAATTTAGCAGGACTCAGGTTTCTGGTGGTCGGCTCTGCAGCGGTTCAGAGCGAACGGGAATGACTTACTGTGGAGGCACACAGACACACTCCTCATCGCGTCTCACACTGACAGACGGCAAACACGCGGCTTTAATCCATGCGGTTTTCTTCCTTCTGTCTCACCGTCTCGTTCTCTCACTCTTGCAGCGGCTGTGGAAAATACCTTTTTTTCATTCTTGTCGTCCATAGGTATGCGTGAGGAGCCCGGGATGCCTTCGCCCAGCAAAAACCCCAAGCGTGTCATCAACTCCTGAGCGGCTGGGGAGGGGCCTGGACCGGCCGGCTCTGAGAGAGAGAGAGAGAGAGAGAGAGAGGGAGAGAGGGAGAGAGGGAGAGGGAGAGAGAGAAACACAGACTTTACAGGATCTGCGCAGATAACACAACAGTCATTCACTGCCATTCTCTGAAACAGGCACAAAACGGGAATCACACAGAAAGTCATGAGTCAGAACTCAGACTGACTCCGTTTACTCTCTTAATTCATGTTTCTGGTCTTACTTTAAATTCTGCATCTTATTCTACAGGAAAAAATTATACATTTTGGTCTACCTCTGAAACAACTTTCCTTTGCTGATGACATCACACATGCCTCACATTTTAACCCCTCCCCCTCTGTAATCTGATACACCCTTTACGAATACGATAACAAACAATCAATCCATCATTAAGGCGTTTTAAATTTAAACCATCACTTCTGGCCAAAATACCAGTCCATAATCCATAATCCAACGCTTCCTGCAGTATTAAAGTTCATTTCCTGTTGGCTCTCACATCAAAATGCAGCCGCATATTTGTTTAGAGATGTTTTGGTTTGTAAACGGTGCTTGATCTGTGCAGATTTCTCTCCTGATTTAGAAAAGATTCATTATTCACAGGAGAAAGAAATATTAGGGATACAGGACTCGTATTTTGGTTAGAAGCAGCTGCTTAAAGTTAAAAACATCTTAATGGTGGATTTGTTTCTTACAAAGACTCAGCTTTTCACTTCATAAGACATTAACTGATGGACTGGAGTGGTGTGGATTATTGTGATGTTTTTATCAGCTGTTTGGACTCTCATTCTGACGGCACCCATTCACTGCAGAGCATCCATTGATGAGACACTGATGCAATGCTAAATTTCTCGAAATATGATGAAGAAACAAACTCATCCTAATCTTGGATGACCTGAGGTCTACTATTTCAGCAAATTTAAATTTTTGGATGAACTATCCCTTTAACAGTGAGAAACACTGATGGACAAAAAACTAAATATGAAAGATAAAAGTGAAAGTCTCTAAAGAGAGTTTATGAGCAAATAATGACTCAAATGTCAATCTGCACCTCCAACAACTCATTTAAGAAAAGACTTAGAAAAGAACACTGTGGTACAGAAAAAGATAAAATGCATGGATGAAGATAAAAAATAACAGCATGAAGCACATGAGGGTGAGTAAACAGACAAAACTGTCACTGCCTGTGAACTATTTCTGCAGCCTGTATAGAGTAGGAAAGAATATGTGATGAGAATGAACAGATGAGAGGAGTTTGTTATTAATATCCATTTTCTCATTACTCTTTCATCTCTCATCTCAGTGCCACACATATTAATAACAAGCATTCCTGTAGATTCAGAGCGCTCGCTCACAAATCTTTCATTCAGCACACAGGTCTGGAGCTAAAAGAGCCTTCAAACAATGTATGTGTATATTTAGAAAATTTGATTCCCAAATGTGTATGCCAATTCACATTCACAAACAAATGCTCATTTTGATTTATTTAAACTCACATCTGATTGGCTAAAGAGAATGTTTAAAAACACAAACTTGTAAATCCGTGCCTCACAGAAAAGTCTGCAAACATATGGTGACAATTCAACAATCAGTTCATACATGTACAAATATTCAGAAATGTGCAAACATACTTAGGAATGCATGAATTGTTTTTTCATTTGAAAAACTTATTTTGAGAAAGGAAATTTGGTGGTGCACTTGCAAACTTTATTTTGTTAATATGAATTAGATTATTAGGTTTGCAAATATATAACCGTTTGCTTGAGAGAGTAAATTAGCTTATGCTTTTGTGACTCTTTGCAAAAAAACCTTAATTTTGTTTTATCTCTGTATGAAAAGCCTGAACAGAGCAGAAGAAACTACACTCTATTGCTCACAACTCCACACGTCTCCATCACTGGCGTTATTGATTTTAGCCACAGATCCACAGACACCATCACACACAAGACACCAGCAACCCTCAACACGGCCCAGCTGAGCTATTTCTGGAAAACACCATGGCCTGAGATTCATTTCACAAAACACAAGGTATTTCAGTGCCTAGATGCCTTGAACAGAGAGACTGATTCACTTTGGTAATAGAGCAGCACACGAAGATCTCTAAAACATGCTACTATTACAATTACATTTATAGTTATTAGTTTTTAATTCTTCTCTGAAGAAGAGGATTTGAATCAAGGATTGAATTTGGGAAAACTCGAATAAATTGACAATTTCACTTTTAACAGTAGTGAAAAGGGAGCAACTATAAAAATAATAGTTGTTCATATATAATATAGATGATATATATATTTAATCATTTTTTTAAAAGTGCAATAAGACAAATACGAAAGAGATACAAATTAAACTCATTTTTCATTTTTTAGTTTTCATATATTATAAAATGTGATGTTATTCCTGTGATGCAAAGCAGAATTTTCTTCATCACTACTCCAGTTTCCAGTCTCACATGATCTTTTAGAAATCATTACAATTTATTTGACTCAAGAAACATGTCTGATTATTATCAATATTGAAACCAATTTTGCTGCTTCATATTTTGTGTGGAAATGGTGATGCACTTTCTTTTTGATGAATATTAAGTTTAATGAACCGCATTTATTTGCATTTATCAAACATATTAATTAAAGTGGTTAAAGCATTTATTAAATAGAAATCATTTTAAATTTCTTCACTCACTTTGTCGCTTTCATGAATGATTAATTAAAAATTATAAATTTTTTTTAAATCTTATACAAATGTTTGAGTGGTCTCATTGTTTCCACAAAAATATTAAGCAGCATTGATAATAATCAGGAATGTTTCTTGAGCAGCAAATCAGCATATTAGAAAGATTTCTGAAGGATTATGTGACACTGAAGACTGGAGGAATGATGCTGAAAATCAAAGGAATAAATTAAAATGTAAAATATATTCAAATGGAAAAAAAAAATGTAGCCTTGGTGAAAAGAGACATTAAAAATATCTTAGCGATCCTAACCTTTTTGAACTGTAGTGAAAGTCAATGGAACCTTTCATTCATGTTACAAAAGGTACAACCAAAACCAATTTTAATCAGTAAGTTTTTTTCAAATGGCTTATAAGCAATAGTAGTACTTGTCATAGTGCAGTTGGGTGATGTCGGACACCAGCGTCTGAAGAGCATAATTACTCCCACAGACGTCATCTTGACATTTAAAAACAACACACGAGCCAACATCCCTCTCAAACGTGTCTCCATGTCTCCTCACTGCCGTCTGCTTTCATTCATGCTTGAGTGCTGCAGGGACTCATTTACATGCTCCCAAAAACATTTCAGCACCGCTCTCGTCTTCCAGAGAAGAGCCCAACAAACGCTCGCTACTCGTTCATCCAGGCAAAACATCTGCTATTGTGAATGCCAGTGTCACAGCAACAAGCTGTTAACAGGTGCCCTTTCCACCCAACATCCCAGCAGACGCCATGTTCAGAATTCATAATTAACGCTGAAATCATGAGCGTTTCTTCACTTGCTAGCTGTGAGCTCTGACACTGGTCCAGTTCCTGAGCTGATTTCTGCTGGGCAGTGTACAGAAAATCCATATTGTTTCATCCTATTGACTATAAACAATCTCTATATTTAAGATTCTTTCCAAATATTTCACCTAAACGGTCACTGTAGTGAAATATATTCAAAAGAATCAACGTAATAACAATCGAGTACACACAATAGTTTTTCTACAAGGTTTTTCACTCAATTAACATAAAAAACTGGAGTGATAATGCAAATGAATCAATAACACAAGAGCTTTGAATCGATACACTGAAGTAAACAGACTAACGAACTGATTGATGGAAGTAAATTGAACTGAAGAACTTTTTAAAGGGGTCCTACGATGCTTTTTAAAGATCATTATTTTGTGTATTTGGTGTAACAGAATATGTTGACATGTTTTAACCCTCTAAGCGCCAAAGTCGCAAAATTGCGACAAGACGTCATCCTTAATAAAATATACTGTAGTTCCTTATATGGTGTAATATCTTATTTGTATTCCCTTCCACTAGATGGCAGACATGTAGTGCTTTGATTATTATGCATTGTTTCTGTTCAAAGTGTTCAAGGAAATAGCAGAGCAAGTGAGCTCTCATGTCATTGATGCAGAAGCAATTCATTTCATAGCATGAGTGTAAATGGTGAGATTTATGAGAGAAAATCGCCAGATGGCTAATACAAAGTTGTACCGCGAGGATGTGTTGCAAATGTTGTTCACCGATTCTGACTCTGAAGGGGAATATTTGCCTTTTGGAAATGGTGATCGGCCGTCTAATGATTGCGCGTCTCGCGGTACATCTTTGCTACGCAATGGTGCCGCTGTGCAAGGCGAGAGTGTTCACGAAGCACAAACAAGCGATCATTTCGACTCTTTGCTAAACGGGTATGCGGGTGGCAGAGGTGAACGTGATCATAGTGTCCATAGGAGAGCTGTTGCTGATCGCGCACGCTCTAATGCACGGCCGGCAGACAGTACAGGTGCAGTCTGTGTGGGGAAGGTGCGCTCTGCGCTGTGTCATGCAATGAATGACAGGAACCATACTCTCAAGAACTACGAACTGTGTCACATAGATACCTGATTGGGCAGATAGCTGGTCAACTGATCAACTGTTGGCTTCCTCTTTTCTGATAATTTGGAATGAGGATAAAAAAGACACACACACAAAAACATGCAATAAAACCCAGGCGCCTTAAGGGTTAATGTTTAAAAAACACATTATTTTTAAAATACTGTACATTATTGTAGGTCCTCTATGCCCCACCTTTCTCAAACGCATTGTTTTCTACAAAGTCCCTCTTTCTGACAAGCTCAGTCTGCTCTGATTGGTCAACTGACCCAGTGCATTGTGATTGGCTGAACACCACAAGCAAGCACTCATTGAAAGTGTAACGCCCCTTTCCATAATCGTGAGCTTCATCTTTCAAAATAAATGTAAAGACAGTTAATAATGCCCTTAGTTAAAGATCAGTTCAAGCTGAAAGAGGAACAGAGTCACGTGACAGACACAGTGATGAAGCTTGTATGTGTTTGCAGTACACAAGACACTGATGGTTAAGACCGCTCACTCCACTGTGTGACCCTCTCTCTCTTTTACAGTGGCTAACCTGATTAGGTCTGCAACACTGACTTGGTTTAATTTCCATGCATGTGACATGACTTGGTCTGTCTGTTTCTCTCAGATCTCGTCGGGTGAGACTGTAAAACATTCAGGGCATACATCTCACTCGACCAGCAAACCACAGCCATTCACTGACACTAAACAGAAAATGAAACGAGCTGCCGTCGGATTGAAAATAAAAGACATGGAAGCAGTTTCTCATCTCTAAAGTGAGCAGAGAGAGTAATAAAGCTCTTTAAACACATCAAACAGTATCATAACCGATCAACAAAGTCTGGCCCACAATCTTTGGTTTTACATGCCATTTAGAGACAGGTTTATCTAAAAGAGATTTAAAAAAAAATATATATATATATATATATATATATATATATATATATATATATAAAATAATAAAAATATATATATGGTGTAGGATTTGGTTTGAAGAAATTTTAATTCAGAAATCCTCAGTTAAGTTTAAAAACAATTACAAAGAAATGGCAAGTAACAAACTGAATAAAGCACAAAACTGAAGACTGAAAAAGTATTATATTGCAAAAGTGCTCCCAAATTTTTTTTTAATAATTATATATATATATATATATTTAACTATTTAGTAATTATATTATTAAAATATTACATAATATATTTACAAATGTTATTAATTATTTGTTATATATATATATATGTTTATTTTTTTATTGTTTTTTTTTTTATATGTGTGTCTGCGACTCACCTAATCAAAAAATCTGAATTATTACACCGACACACACACACACACACACAATAATATAAAAGCACACGGATAAAAATGTGCTTTTACTCTCAGAAGATGCAAATGAATTCTGGCATTTAATTGGATCTTGTGATTTTCCCAAGTGCTGTCTAGTTTTGCATGCACTATGCAGACGGTCTATGAATGGACTGTGGGTGGCCCGGGATGAGCCGTCTGAGACCGAGACACAGACTACACATCACTACACCATTTTCTAAACTATTGAAACTCATACACCATCTTTACTTTGAAGAGTGTGAAACACCTTTACTGCAGCGCTGCAGAAACACATTCAGGATATATGAAAGGAAAATCATCATTTCCTCATGTCGTTAAAAAGCACATTTCTTCTCAAAAGGGACACAAAAGAAGCTTTTCTATAAAATAAAAGTTAATGAAGATGTTAAGAAGCTACAAAACAGCAATAAAGGTTTAATAAAAGCAGTCCGTATGAAACCTAATCAGGTTTAGAACAACAAAAGATTGAGTAAATGATGGCAGGCAAATCTAATTTTTAGGAGAACTATTCCTTTTAATACTCCTTGTTAGCTTCTGGTAACCCGATGTAAAACTCTAGCTTTCATCAGACAGACGTTTATATATATATATATATATATATATATATACACAAACATCTTCATAAAACAGGACTATTGCTTAACATTAACAATACAAAGCATCCCATAAAACTGAGCACATAAGAGTCATGAACAAACCAAACATGTTTAATCTACAGCAGGCCCCTGGAGCGTTTTGGGACGGGGCTAAAAATAGTATATTGGGCGGCGGAGAAAGCAGGTACCAGTCGTGGCCTCGGGAAATGTGACACGGCTATGACATCATGCATGTTCATCAGCCCGCAGGCGAACACGGACCAAATTTACCCCCATAAGACTTCTAGATGTACTATAGGGAGGACGTGTGGAGGACATCGTCAGTGTCTTCTCATATGTGGACATATAAAGAAAGAAATGCTACTCTAACACACACTGCTCTCTTTCGAACACCGTATCCATTCTCATAAATCACTTGCATAAACTGTGCGTGACTTGATCTGAGGTTTGCAGATCAGATATAGGCGTTTGAAATTAAATCCACACAGTGTGTCTCCAGGGAAAAAAATACACACAAACTAACTAGGAGGAGGTTCGGTTAACATTTAAAAGCTGTGGTGCTGCTCAACAGAAGGTCATTTTATCATTCAGTCATTTGTTTTCATCACAGGTGTCATGAGTGTGTGACAGATGTGGCATTTATAAGCTGCAATAGACATGTCATGAAAAATAATATGTAGGGGTGTGCGATGTGACGATTTTTGATCGTGGACAAGTAAAATGTCTCCATGATCTGCTTTTGAAAAAATATTGTAGTATTGTGCTACAGCGCACCTCCGTCTCAAAATACTGTACAATGTGACAAATTCACATCAAATGTTAACTCAGCAGTTGAGTTACTCTCACAGGACACTGAACTTATAATCATAAAAGTACATTATTTACATGTGCTTTAAAGCCTTGCTGGTTAAAGATTGTATTTGTTTGCTGTACTGAAGCATGCTTTTCCTGAGCGGGCCTCCTGGCCAAACTGAGTAACTGATGGAGAAGGGCTTTGGTTATGAACAAGAAGCTGATGGTCGCTCTAGTTGAGCTCCATAATCATATATGTCATATATGACTCTGGAGCACAAAAGCAGTCTTAAGTCTCTGGGGTATATTCTTAGCAATAGCCAAAAAAACATTGTATGGGTCAAAATTATCAATTTTTCTTTTATGAACCACTGGGATATTAAGTAAAGATCATGTTCCATGAAGATATTTTGTAAATTTCTTACCACAAATATATATCAAAACTTTAAGGTATATTAAAAATATATTAAAAGTTTAAAGGCGATTTTCTCAGTATTTAAATTTTCTGCACCCTCAGATTCCAGATTTTTCAGCTGTATCTCGGCTAAATATTGTCCTATCCTAATAAACATACATCAATGGAACACTTATTTATTCGGCTTTCAGATGATGTATAAACCAATTTTTTTTTTTATTGACACTTAAGACTGGTTTTGTGGAGATAGTAGAAACCTACAGAAGGACAAACATCACTGCACTCCACTGATCTGGGCTTTATGCTGGTGTGGCCAGATGCAATACTCTCCTCAGTGCAGACACATGAAAACACACCTGGAATTTGCAAAAATGCACCTAAAGGACCCTCAGATTGTGAGAAACAATATTCAGTGGTCTGATGAACCTCAATTCCATGCATCATGTTTGAAGGAAACAGGCTCTGCTCATCACCTGCAGAGTAGCATCCCAGAAGTAAAGTGTGCTGTAGCAGCCTCATGCTCTGGGCTGTTTTTCAGCGGCAGGGACCGAGGGACTCGTCAGAGTAGATGAAAAGCTCAATGCAGCAAAATATAGAGATAGCCTTAAAGAAAACCCAGTCCAGAGCAGTCATAACCTTAGACTGGGCAATGACCCCAAGCTTATAAACAACTCTGTGAAAGTCCTTGAATGGCCGAACCAGAGCCTGAGCTTTAACCCAATCACATATTTCTGGAGAGACCTGAAAATGTGCATCTGAGCCTGAGAGGTGAAGAGATGAAGAGAAGAATGGCAGATAACTGCCAAATGCTGATGTGAAAAGCTTGTCGCGTCATACCCAAAAAAACTTGAGGCTGTAAATGTGTTCCAGCTAAGAACTGAGTTAAGGGTTTGAATACTTATGTAGGGGGGGGGGGGGGGGGGGGGGGGAGTAATTCAAAGCAGTTTAACATAAGGCTGTAACATAAAACGTGAAAAAAAATATGAATATGTATATATGTATAAATTGAATACTTTCGTAAGGCACTGTAAATATATATATATGATCATTTATTGACTTTAACTGAAAAATTTAGTGTTTACTATTCTGCTCTTACATAATACACACTATTTTCCATTTTAATATTGTAAAGCTGCTTTGACACTAGGGTTGGGCGATGTCTACAAAATTGGCATCGGATGATGTCTACAGTGAAACATTGTGATGGATGATGACATCGGGGGGAAAGAGGGAATTAGGGAGTGTGCCCGAAGCTTGAATCCATATTCAGAAAGGCAAAGGAGACAAATAACAATTGCTTACAGTTGTTTGTTACGTAACAGTAGCAAAAATTTCCTGTTGCAATTAATTGCTCATGCTTTTATCACTGTATACGGTATTAGCACGGCATTGCCATTTAGTTAAAAAAAGTGGTCATAAAACAGTATAACAGGTTTAATAACTTTTTAATAAAAAAAAAATAACTGAACATTTAAATACAATAAAGCAATGCAGAAAAATAAAGTTAAAAGTTTTACACAGATTATTGAACTATAAAGACCCATGGGTATAACTTTACAATCTCATTAGTTAACCATTATCATTCACAATGAGCAACAGCTACATTTGCTACAGATGTTATTAATCTTCGTAAAAAAAATACAACTCTTAGTTCATGTTAACTCATTAACTGACACAGTTGCAACTTTCGATTTTAACATTTTATTAAATAATAAAATGAAAAAAAAAAAGTTTGAAAATAAATAGCCTGTTTAGTGTAAATATTTAAGTATTTGGCGCTGTGATGAACACCATAGCAAATCCACAAATCTGGGAAAAGTATTCTTAAAATGCATTCCAAATTCTGAACAATTTGTAATATATAATTATTCATGGTATTTAGAAGTGCCCACGATAACAATACCGTGCATATTAATTACCGTGATATATCGCATTACCGAATACCGGCACATGTCTACTAACCACATAAACAGAGTAAGGAGAGATGAGGATGATAGCGCATGATTTGCAAAATGTGTAGTAAGTACTGCTGCTCCGTAGTATAAACAAAGTACGTGTGATTGTGAATCTCGAAAGTGAACGTTTCAATGCCAGGCATAATAGCAGCTCAATATCGTGATGTCTTATCAGTCAGTGATGGTATCGCCTATGGGCCAAACCATATTTGACAAAATCTGCATTGTATAAGGCGCAATATAAATATGTCATGAAGATTCATATGAACTAATATGCATATTGAGAAAATTATATTTCTCTGTTATATTTCATCTCATCAACTCTCTCTCTCTGTCTATAGGATGAATGTGTCACACAAATGTGCACCCATACAGTAAATGTATTACATAATGTGTGTTTCTACACAAAGGTGGTTAATTCAGCACCAAGCGTCCACTCACTTTCATTCATACAATTCTCCTCACTGACCATTTTAAGAAGGCAGTTCACATATCAAGCAGCATTTATGAATTGGTCCCTACAGGCCTCAACTTCCTGCATGATCTCCATCACAGTCAATCAAGTCCAATCAGCAACATTCTCTGCTTAATTAATGAGCTGTGTGAGGTAAGTGGTGGGTGGCAGGTATTACTATGAATTAATTACAACACGGCTCTGCTTGTGTAGAAATGTTCAAAACGGTTTACTTTTCTATGTAAATGCCCTATCTTTGAGTAAGAGCAAAATATCGATAAGCAATGTATCTTAAATGCTCTTGCTTTAGGACATCAGGTGGAGGAATCCAATGAAATGTCCTAAAAATAAATAAAATTGAATAATATTAATATTAACGTCTCATAGCTCTGGCCTAGCAACATGCAAATATAACATCACATAGACTGAACACTAGAGGGTTTCTTAAAAGTTTCTTTAACGTTGATAATTTCATGCATTTGGCATAAAATAAGGCTATTTTTGCTGCTATATTAACTATACGCTATAACAGTGTCGTTATATTTATTTAGTATTGATTTTTCTGCTGTCTGTGACCAGTTAGAACAGGCTTGAACCCATTTCTGGGTATCGACTAACCAGTTGAGAATTAATGAACAAGAGAACTAAAGCAGTAGAAGTTTTTAATTCTGTCTAAGGCTGCTCATTATGAAAATCCTCACGTTTATGACACATTTCAGCATGGAAATGGTTTGAAACGCAGCCCTGAAACACAGAGAGCTTCATAACCGTCTGATGTTCTTACAGAAATATGACATCATCTAAGGGCCAGTGACAGATTTTAGCAGGACTTTAAGAAAATGAACAGTCTACCTGCAGCACAGGAGTTTCAGGGATAAACTTTGTTCTGAAGCAAAGGTTTGAGTTCGAGATCTCGAGAGGCAGTCACAACTTTGCAAACAATATTTATGTCCTTCATTTGATTTTTTTTTGATGGCGTACCTCTCAAAGTGAATTCTCCTCTCAGAATATCTTCAGACGCAAGAGCAGACCACACAAGAGACACAATTACTGAGATGAAATTAAGTTTCTGCACAGATCTAATCAGAGAAACCCAAACTTTCTTTTGGAAAGCTGTGACATCTGCTCTACTTCCTGCCTGGAGATGCAGGTCAAGGACACCTGTGAGTGTTTGTGTATGACTGAACACACACAACAGCGAATGAACTACAGTTCATCAATCAAAAACAAGAAGATTAGAACATACTAGAATATTATAAAGAGAGAAAAAATACTTAAAACCCCTTGAATTTTAAGTGACAGACAGACAAATAGATGAATAGATGGATGGATAGATAGATAGATTAGAGAAAAGAATTTATGCATGGTAAATATTCTCCAGTTAGCCCCTGGATATACATAAAATGACTCTGAAATAACTGCGCTGTTTATATAATGTCACAACCGAAGGGCAAAAACCAAAACAACACTGTAATGATAAAAACCTTCGTATTCATCCGGAAGGAGGCGGCGGGAACCGGCGGACAATCAAACGAAATTTAATAATTCAAAAATAAACACAAAACAGCGCACCAGACCCTCACGGACGACTGATGCGCACAAAATAAAAACCAAAACACAACTAAAAGCCCAGGCCTGGTCCTCTCTCGTCCTTCACTGTCGTCACTCCAGTTTTATATCCTTCCATCTCCTCTGTGGGACTCAAGACCGGTGGTGGGTCGCAGGTGTAGCGGATTTCCCAATCACTCCACCGGCCTCACTCGTGTTCCCACATCCCTCGGCCCCGCCCCACTCGTCACAAACACCCTCACCCTCATGAGAGATTTACAGAGCATTAAAGCCCAACAGAACGATACGCAGGCAGCACAAGTGTGTGTGAGATCTGCTGGAGTGTTTACAGAGACCCACGACACGAAATGTGTGTGTCTCATGAAGAGCTGAACACACACACACACAGTGCGAGAGCTTTAATAAACACATGATGAATGCAGACCTCTCCACTTTACAGCGCTGCTCAGGAGGAAGTTCACAGTGAACAGCTTCAACGGGAATGCTCAAAAAGAGGCTTCAAAGCCTGCTGAATCAGTTCTTTTGCCATTTTCTGGTCCTAGGTGGGATCAGAGTTAGAGTTTTGCTTGTGGTCTTGGTCTAAGGACTGGATCTGGCGTGTGAACACAAGCACTTCTAGCTGGACAAGCTAATCAATGACTGCAACTGAATGCAAATCAATATTGCAGCCAGTGTTTTCTTTCAAGTAGTTCAGAGATGAACAATATAAAAATTCTGCACAATACTAATTAGGGATGGGCGTTTTCCGTAAATATCACATTCAAATATTTGAGCTCACAAAAAACAAATATTCGAATATTCGTTCATTTAAATTAAGTTTAATGAGTTATTTTTCAGCAACATTTATTGTTTCCGTGATTTTGAACAAGCTTACACACAATAAGCTTGAACATTACACATTGTGTTTTGTAGCTGAAAACCTTTAACAATGCGTGCAAACAAACAAAAGTACAGATTAAAAGCAAAAAAAAAAAAGTGAACAAAGAAAAAATGTAAAGCAGCCTGCAGCAATTAGGCTATTGTACAGAATGTAGCTTACACTTAATTATTAAACTGTCAGCAAATCTTTTTTGCTTTTTTTTATTGTTTTACATGTTCTTGTTAAGAAATACGGGCATGTAAACATGATCGGGGGAAGTCGGGTCCTTAGTCTCTTAACAATAGGGCCGACCGCGGAGAAAACGCGCTCTGACGGCACAGACGTTGGCGGGACTCACAAATAACGGTGTGCTAAGCGAATATGTTTTGTGAAGCGCTTCGTGTTTTCGTTTCACCACTGAATGGGATCCTCATCTGGTGGAATACATGGCTCCAGCAAGAACTGTTCCCACTCGTCTCGGCTGGACTCTCTGTAATCATCGCTGAAGAACTGGCTCAGCCTTTTCCGACGAGTGGGCATTGCATCTTCTTCATCGTGGCGACTGCATCCGCACCACTCGCATCAAGGAAAATGTTCTGATAATGTTCAAAAAAGTTTTTTTTTTCTTACTTCTCATGTTTTCATCGAGAAACCTGAGATGTTTGTGCCGAGGGTCTAGGGCGGACACGAGAAGAGGAGTTTTCACTGCATTCTCCAAGTTAGCGGTGTTTATTCGTTGCTTGAGAGATGCTGCAACAATGTTCTTGAATTCGGTCACTTTCTGTGTTTATCCACGGCATATTTGAAGTACTGTAGAAGACCGCAGTTTAGGGGGCGTTCACATATCGTGTCTTTTGCATGCTCAAGTTTGTTATTTCTAATGTAGGCACTCGGTATGCGCGATCATAATGGAAATAACGAACTTGAGCGCGTCCGCACCGCATTGAGTTAAAAACATCTCAACTTTTCAGAATGCCACAAGCGCACCGCGGGTCATGTGACAAGAACTAAACATTCAGCTTCATCCTTTCCCGTAACAACGTTGAAAGCTCAGCCAAGATGAAGGAACTGCTGATCATAGCTGTATATGGATTGCCATTTTGAAATAAATTTAGTAGCAGAGCTACTGAAAGCGATTTTTTTTGTGCTGCAAATCCATTTATCCTTTGCTGAAATTTCCGCGTCCTCATGGAGAGCGCGCGTCATTGTTGCTTAGCCTTAGGAGCGCTTCTGCCCGAGCGCTTTGGAAAGAAGGAGAAAGCGGCGCGCCTAGCGTTTTCCATGCATTTTTAGGTGCGATATGTGAACGGCCCCTTATTCATTCATTAATTATTTTTCGCTTGCATACATCTTCAAATATGCCGTGGAGAATCACATTAAGTGACCAAATCAGGTTTTATTGTAACTTTTTTTATTTGCGAAATTTGAATATAATTTTTATTTATCGAATAATTAGAGCAGAACGAATATTCAAATGTTCGACTATCCGTGCACATCCCTAATACTAATAAGTCAATAAATAAATAATATCTAATGTCGAACAACCCAATGTAGACTGATTCCAATAAACAGTTCTTTCAGTTCTGAAATTCTTCATTGCTTTGCTCTTGGCAGCAGTTTTCTGACTCAGTTTTGGAGCGCTCTGACTTCAGGTGATGAGGAAACAAGTGCATTTAATAAATAAACGCCTACCACACTTTCAGTCAAAAAGCTAAAAGTCTGGCAGCAGGACAGAGTAATTAACCATCATTATGAAGTACACACACACTGGGGCTAATTATGCATTATTAGTGCATTATTAGTGAAGCATGCTGACTAATTTCACATGGCACTGTTTGCTTCCTTCTTTCAGCTACACGTTCACCGAATGTTTGGGAGATGAGGCGTGAGAACAGGTATTTACAGACAGAGCCGCCACATTCCCAGGAGGGTAGGGAAGTTTTGGGAATGCCGAGAGCTGTTTGGTGTCCTACTGATCTCTGCAGTCGTATTCACTTATGAAGCCGGAGATACAGAGACCTGCAGGCCGTCGATCCACCGCAGACGTTATAGTGCTCCTGGGAAATGCTTACTTACAAGGTCGGAAATGAGAATTATGAGTGCAAGAGTTATAAAACATTTTATGAACTGAAAATAATTAGAGTAAAACTAAACCTAAATAAAGTACTAATAATATAACGGTCAAATAAATTCTCCTGTGGATGTGTTAAAACACTCCCCTCCTGCAGATGGCGATGTGGAGTTAAAATGCTAATTCACTGGGTTTTTTAATTGTTTCCTCTTTGGGATACAGTTGTACACTGTTTTAATCGATTTAAAAGTCAGTGTGAACGCAATTAAAGTGTAAATAAAGATTTAAACTCACAAGGTTTTGTTTATTTAGATGTAAATAACTTTCAATGCCAACTACTCAACTGCTGTTTAAAATTTGAACTGAAATATGAAAAATACATTTATTAAAAAAAATCATAAAGTGATTCTTATCTATATTTATTAAAACTAAAATAAAAAAACATGAAAAAGTTAATCCTTGAATAAAATAACTAAAGCTAAAATCTAAAACAAAATACATGCAACATGCTCATGAACTAATTGCTTAAAATATGAAATTAAAAATATAAATGTTTAAAAAAATATTTAACACTTTTAGCTATTAAAATAGATAAAACTATAAAATATAATATAAAGATATAAATATAAAATAATATATAAAAATATATATGTCAATGAACTAATTATGTTCATGAACTGATTAATTATAATTGATAAGATAAAAAACTATAAAATACAATTATTAAATAGTTTTTTTTATTTAAAAAAATTATAATAAATATAAAATGTCAATGATTCTGACATATCCATAAAATACCCCAAACTGTCATAAATTAATTGCTAAATCCAATTTCAACCAAAAATAAACATCCCACTTGTTCAGAATTTATAGGTATTTTCCGTAAATATCAATGATCTTCAACCAGGCTTTTTTAATTGACACATACTTAACAAGGACAGTCATGGCTGATGTATATGATCATTTCAACATGACTGGAAGGAGATGTTAAACTGGAGCCGGTGGGAATGTGTAGAGATGCTATATATAAACTCTCTCAGGGTTAAAATAACATACGACAGACCTCCATGTAAACAGTGTTGACCTGTATATGTGTGTGTGGAGGTAGATGAGCTAACTGGGTGGTGTCATTGAGATATGACAGATATGCAGTAAATAAACCAGTTAAAAACCAGATTATACTGCTCCTACTACAACATCCTGAACTATTCACACAAATCTAAAGAATTTCACTTACAATTACTAACACAAAGAGCACGTTCAGAATTTCACCAACTATTTCCCAAAGAAAAAAATGATAGTATGCAAAATGAGCTTGATTTCCAGTGTGCACTGCAAATTATATTTAGCGCAGTTCTCTTTTTTGACACTCGACTTACTAAAACCAAAATTGAGTAATTCACTTGCTTAATTAAACACAAATGTGTGTTGTGATGCACTTAAATATTTTTTTTACCGAAACACAGAAACCGAATTTAACGTTTATTTCATCGAAAAAGTATGTATAAAAAGTAAATAATATTTATTTAATAATCAATTACTTAATCTAATTTATTTAATCATTAGCAATCAAATAAATTGCATAGAAACACTATAAATTAGAGCCCGACCGATATATCGGCCGGCCGATATTATCGGCCGATATAAGCTAATTGCATTTAAATCAGCATCGGCATTTATAACGGCCGATGAAACATGAGAAACAGTCTCATGCTTCACTCATGTTATGAGTGTTGCACAGTATGCCCACCAGAGGGAGCTCTGCAGCTCCAGAGTTAACAACAGCGCCAGAAGTCCACTACAGAAGAAAGCGATCAACTGTTTTGACGGTGAGTCTGTCGTTCGTCATGTGAAATGATTATAGATTTAGTTCATACCCTGTATATAAAAACTGTGTGGTAGTTCTAGCTAACGGTCCTATCATTATCACTTCTAAATATTCTGTAACATCACTTACAGCCGCTAATGCATTGCTATATTAGATTAGCCACAAAGCTAATACCATGTTTATCAGTGGAAGAGCGCGAACGTTAATAGGAGGTCAAACTATAACGTTAGCAATTAACTTATTCTTATTCTATTGCGGTGTGTTTCCCACATAATGACCGCGTAATTGGGCCTTTCACACAGTACGCGGTATGCACGGCGCTTGCCGCTGGGCTCAGCGTTGCCCTTCAGATACAACGCGATTTGCGCTGCGCTATGGCATAGGCGGAGTTTTAAAAACGTTTAGCGGGAGCTCTTTCATAGTCTGTTCCTCCTCCTTTCGGTCAGCAGCAAACATGTATCTGTCCCGTTGTAAGAAGCGAGCGATAGCGCTAGCTGCTGATGAGAATTAAGAGAGAAGCAAGGAAGAAGAAGCTACCCTCAGGTCCAGAGAACAATTTGGTGAATTCAGGCTGGTTACGTTACTCTAACGCTAATAGCTTCCTTTTTAGCAGGCCCCTTAAATGCTTGCTATTAACTTGTTTGAAGGTGGTTCTTCTCAAAATTGATAGCGGTGTGTTCATGACACTAACGTTAACCATTCAACTTCGAATTGATTCCGTAATCTTCCGGTAATAGTAGGCAAGACGATGTTTTGATTCAGACTGCACAAAGAGAAGAGGAGAAGATATACGGGTCTGTTGTGAATGTGTCTGTGAGAGCAAATATAGTGTAGTTACAGTAACTACAGTAGGTGCGTCAGAAATGATTAAACCAGAGGGGACATGTAAATAAATGTGAGCTGAACAAGCGCTTTTTTTTTTTTTTTTTACATATTGTTTCAAAGCAGCTTTACATACATAACAGGAAAATGTTGAAATAATATTGTTAAATATAAGTAGGTAATACCTATTGCTTGACAAATAAAAAAATATATATATATTTCTCATTTTTGCCTATGTAGGAGATCCCAGTTTATTATTATTATAATTCTAATGATGACATGAGTAATGATACATGGTAATATTATTAATACACATGCTTATTCTTTCTCTGTCTCTCTTTCTGCCTACAGATGGCTGAAAAAGGTGAATGCTGTAGCAGCAAAGTGTGGGACTACTTCTGCAAATACTTTAACTTTAGTATTATAATTTATTTACAGTAAACACACAGACTGTTAAAACCAGCTTCAACTGGAAGAAAGTAAAAGTGTTAAATGTTTAAAACCAGACTGTTTTTTGATCATTAAAAAATATATACTTTTGATGTGCAATTGTTTAGTCATTGAGACTGTAATCTAAGGCTTTTTTTTTAACATAGTCCATTCTGGAAAATGGTTTATACAGCCCACATACATAGAACAGGCAGATATTTTGCTATTGAATGTTGTGTAAATGCAGTTTATAGGAAATGGGTCTAATATCCAGATTATTTTTAAAATCAAAATATCGGCTTATAAATCGGCTCTTTTCGAGTTAATATCGGCATCGGCCCCCAAAAATCCATATCGGTCGGGCTCTACTATAAATTGCACATATTTAGAAAGAATAATTAGAACAAATATATATATTTAGAGATCAGTGTGGCCAATAATATTAATTACATACCTATAATTACTAAAGCTTATTTAAACATTAATTTTAATTATAGAAAAAAAAGTCATTTTACCCAATATTCCTTCAAACTTTGATTAAAAAAAATTATATTTAGATTTTTAACAAATATAATAAATTATTAATTGTTCATAATTACATTTAATGATAGCAAATGTAATTCAAAAACAATGCTAAAATGCATTCAAAATTCTATAAAATATATATTATAATATTAAGATTATTTAATAATACTATATTAATGATGCTGTTATTGATTAAAATGATAAACCGGAGAAGTGCTAGTTAAAAATCACTCTCCAAAAACCATTTCAGCCAAAACAGAAAATGTGTAAAACTTGTCAGTGCATCACTGGTTGTGAGACATCAGTATTAGAGACTACAGAGACTATTAGAGACTACAGCACCACAGAAAAATAACTTCTCAGTTCATAAGCATCAGCTGTCACTCCTGCCGTGTCACCCGTGTCTGACGTCATGTGAGTGAGCAGAGCGATACAGTGTGTGCCACAGACAGCTGGCATTCGACTGGCGCCATCCTGCTGCACACAGCTGTTTGGAAAGCTCTGATGTCTCACGCACTGCTGTGACCAGCACAATCCAGTGTCCAGTGATACAGAGCTAAAGATACACACACACACACACACACACACACAACACTGCCAACCCTACGGCAGCCCAGCACAGAAACTACACACACCGTTTCTGTTATATACAGTGAGTTTATAATGTACATATACACATATGCACTTATCTCAAAATGCAAATGCTGCTTTGCTTTTATTCATAATTTAACATAAAACCTGATACAACCATGGAAAACATCTTGAGTAAATAAATAAATGGGTTCCCATGTTTTCGACAAATTAATTTCCATAACTGTCCTGGAGCTGTGTTTTTACAGCATAAGGATTTTGCTAGATATTTAGACATAAGGGTGGCCAATATTACACTCGTATATGAATAATACAATGTAAATATACCAACTGTAATGCGAAACATACTAAATACAATTAAAGAGTCTTTCTGTCCAATACTCATTCAAAACTCAAAAAAATAGCTTAGATATTTTTTGTTTCTATTTAATTATAATAATAATAATAATGGATTTTTACCAATTTTACTTATGTAATGTGGCATTTGACAGATAAACAAATGTTATTTTTTTAAATTAAAAAAATAATAATAAATACCCCGATGGCCGATATTATGTTCATATAAATGTATAATTTAATTTAATGATGGCAAAAAATATATATATATTTTATAAATATATAATTGAAGTTTGAATTAATCTTGGGTAAAAGGATATATATATATATATATCCTTTTACCCAAGATTAACTCAAACTTCAATTGAACATTTTATTATAATATTTAGAGTATTTTAATAAGAATTATTATTATTATTTTAGGATTTAATGACAATTTTTACATTTTACCCAATAGTCAAATAAATAAATAAAAACATATATAATATTTAGATTATTTTATAAATAAAATTGTATGCATAATTGTATGGTAATATTTAGAATAAATAATGGAACCAATAAAATATTAGATTGGAGCATAATATGTATATTTACTACAGAAATTAGTGTTTAATTCTTCATTGACTCATGACAATTTCCCAGTCATCTGTGACTGTGGGAAACCTGACGTCCTCAGCAATCTTCTACTCTAACCAATGAAAACAAACCGCAAAACTTGATCCTGACATCAAGCCCAAACACACACGTCTCTGAAGCAAATAACAGCATGTGTCGTCACTCACCAGTCGTACCATCAGGAAGCTTCCTCAGCGACGACGTGATCGCATTTCCAGGAACACGAGGACTCTCCACATACTTGGGTTTTCGAACAGGTCCTTCAGAACAGAAAGAGAAACAAAGAGACGCGTGTTATCAATCTGACCTCCAGAAAGTCTTATGTGAGGGTAAAGAGCGGTGAACTCAGGCTGCCTACGCCAGCTGCAGCAGTAATCTCCACAGCTCTGGGAATGTAAACCACAGCAGGAAACCAGCACTATTTAACTCTTAGGAGATGGGTGTGAGATCTCTGTGTGATAACGTGTGTTTTTCTCTCGCCAAATCTGGTTCTCTTGTGCATGCATAAATGAAAAAAAAAACACTGTGCTTCCTCTACAAGGGTCTCAGACTTTATTTAAAGACATGAAATGGCATTCCCAAACAATTTGACTTATATAATATGAAACAGAATAATACATGTGCATTTGGACTTTGGACGATTTTATTGATTAATAATTGACTGAATCATGAAAAGTTACATACCAGAATGGAATCAGCTGATTGGAGAGGAAGGTTGGAAAAATAAACTACTGTTCAAAGGTTTGAGATCAAGGCTGCTATTATTTGATAAAAACTACAATAGAAATTGTGAAATATCATTACAATTTAAATTAACAGTTTTTTTATGTGAATATATTGTAAGATGTAATTTATTGCTGTGATCAAAGCTACATTTTCAGCATCATTCAGTGTTCATTCTAATATTGCTTTAAAGAAACAACGATACACTCCTTTCAGGAGTTTTTGATTCATAGAAAGCAGGGGTTAAAGCAAAAAAATTCAATAAAATCCTGAGACTGAACTTTTTTCTGGGGGTTAGAGCGAGGGGCGGAACAAAATACGATTATTTTGCAAACAAAAACAGAAAATGATTTTCCTTGAAACTACACTCAGACTACAGATTAAGAAAGGATATTTGAAACAGCAATAACAAGAAAGGTTACTCACTACAATATGGTGCAAACACATGTAACATTTAAGATGCTTTTGATATCAAGTTTTGCTGGTTAGCTTTGTCCTCGACAGGATACAACATGACCCATAATATAAAATAATGAAATCTCAAATTGTTTTGTTCAAAAGAAATAATGGTAAATTAAATAATAGGAAATTAATATAAAATAGGAAATATACAAAGACAATTTACTATAGAAAACTACAGTTCAGTTCAATTAACAAAAACAAAAACATTCAAATGGTCCAAGAACTGGCAACTTAAACAGGGTTTGTACACATACTGCAAAATAAAATTTTGCACTACTTTCTTGGTATTTGATATTTTTTTGTACGTATTATCTTTCAAATTCTAATAAATAAACTAATAAAACAAAATGGTACAAATAAAGTGCGGCACATATCGCTTATCGCTTTCCTTATTCAAACTGATTTTTTTATCATGAATATACGATTTGACTTGAAGATTGAATGTTATATCATACACTTGGAAAATTATGAGCTTTATCACACTCATATCTTAGACACAAGGTGAGGAGCATTGTTTGAGGTAAGTCAATATATTTTAATAATCATTTTCTAAGACAACGCGCACAGATAAAAGAAGCACAATACAACCAGAAATGCATATTAAGAAAGTAAACTGGGTTAACAGCTGCCGCTAATAATTACAGCAACACTAATGTTATGTATTGTCCAAAACACTGCGTAAGAAAACCTCCTCAGGTTTGAGATAAAAGGCATCTGACACCCAAAAGGTCGTATCATCCTGAAATTCCTCTTGGTTGAGCGGATAAAAGAAAGCACCCCTCAAATCCTGCTCGACCCCGATAAAGCTTGTAGGTTTAAGTACGTTCCTCTGTTTATCGTGGAAAACCCCGGTGAGATCAAAGACCCCGGCGGTCCGTGTAAGATCTGACCAAATAAAGTCATGGAGTAAAGAGCAGCCGCAGTCGACGGGAGCCCTTAAATCTAGCAGAGACATCCATCAGGCTTCATCTCCGCTCTGCACCTGCAGTACTTTGACCTCCAGGAAGCAAACACAGCGCTCCCAGATGACAAATGAAATGGCGATGTGCGTAAAGACAGACATAAATCAGAGATAGATGTCTTCAACTCATGAAGTGATTCAAGTGAAGGTATTAAAGTCAACATCAAATCATAACTGACGCTATTTACTTTCTGCACGCACTACTGTTCATATTGTGAAGATAATGATGCAGTGAGAGCAATCTTCATAATCTTTTATCTAAATGCAATTACCTCATCATAAAATTTATTAATTGTTAATTTATAATACATGCATAAAACCCAAAAGTGATTGAAGTGTCCAAATACATTTTGGGGCTGTATTAGTGTAGAAAAACAAATTATCTTACTTTTACACACTAAAGTAAAGACCGAATTTTACTAGCAATATAGTAAACTACATAATTAACATAATATTAAGGGAAATGTTATGGGAAACTATGCTTCCTATGTAGCCTTTAAAGCATCTCCACTGACACACATATAGAGATTAATGTGTGAGTGTGTCCAGATCTCGACACACATATATAAAAACTTTTTGATTAGTAATATGCATTGCTAAGAATTAATTTGGACAACTTTAAAGGTGATTTTCTCAATATTTAGATTTTTCTGCGCACTCAGATTCCAGATTTTCAAATAGTTGTATCTCGGCCAAATATTGATCTATCATAACATAACCATGCATCAATGGAAAGCTTATTTATTTTTAGCTTTAAGATGATTTACACTTTAGACTGGTTTTGTGGTCCAGGGTCACTTGTGGTATATGTTATACATGTAAATAAAATAACCCTTTTTACATTTGGTGACAGTGGAGGTGAGAAATCATTTATTTACGGGGAAGTCGTGGCCTAATGGTTAGAGAGTCGGACTCGCAATCGAAGGGTTGTGAGTTCGAGTCTCGGGCCGGCAGGAATTGTGGGTGGGGGGAGTGCATGTACAGTGCTCTCTCCACCCTCAATACCACGACTTAGGTGCCCTTGAGCAAGGCACTGAACCCCCAACTGCTCCCGGGCGCCGCAGCATAAATGGCTGCCCACTGCTCCGGGTGTGTGTTCACAGTGTGTGTGTGTGTGTGTGTGTTCACTGCTCTGTGTGTGTGCACTTCGGATGGGTTAAATGCAGAGCACGAATTCTGAGTATGGGTCACCATACTTGGCTGAATGTAACGTCACTTTTTTTTCACTTTATTGGTTTTGCTGTTGATCTGAAAATGCCACTGCTATTAACTAATGAAATTCGGATACAGTGACATGCTTAGTCAAGATCAAATATATATGAACAGCACACAAGTTTTCACTGAATGCACTCATGCAGTGCCCCCCAAAATGACTGGACATGCCCCCCTGCACATGATCATGAGCCAACTTACTACTGAGCATGAAAAACATTCATTGTACTGATCTAGAATTAAATATTGGCAAATAAATAATTTAGCTCAAAGGACCACTAATCTGTACAACGGTAAATTAACAGGAAAGTAATAACTTCAATGCAACTACTTTTATGCACATTTTGAAATATCACATAAAAAAAAAAAACGCTGGATGGAAACGCCAAGATGCACAAAGCCTACATAGCCTGCACGTAAAAAAACATATGCACTCAACTAAGTAGGTTAAAATTCTTATCCGGTAAGAAAACAATGTGCATCAATGGGATAGTATAACTGGACCAACCAAAGGACCAATGTCTTTTTACAGCATCTGAAATACTAATTTTCTCAATCTAAAATGCTTGAGCAAAGTCTCGTCAAAGTGCTTCGTTATAATTAACTCCCAGATTTGTGTTCCCAAACAGCAGGCTCCGAAAATAAGACATTGCAACGTTTCGAAGGACAAAAACAGAATAAAACAACATTTAAAAGGAATAAAATAAATAGTCCTAAATAAAATATATTTTAATTAACATATTAACAAAACCAAATAAAAACCTGTATGACATGTCTTCACTAAGTTCCGGTTCATTCAAGGAAACCGAGAAGGCTGAAATCCTACACTACGTTTCTTTATTTTATAAAAGCCAAAGGTTGTTGTTTTTTTATTGTGAGTGTACACAAATAAAAAGTTAACCTCTTATTCTTATCTATATGACCAAAAACAACGTAGTATTTTAAGCGATCGCCCCGGAGCCTCTGGTGGGAAACATATATATTCGTGCCAAAGGAGAGATGTATAGGTGCATTTCAGCTTCTCTTTAAATAAGTTTTGGTTAGACTTTTATATGTTGTTTATAATGAATGGCATTATAATTTGTATTTTATTTTATAATTTTTCTGTTCTTTAAAATGTTTAAAATGTTTTAAAAAAATAGCATAAAAATTTACAAATTACTTGATTGCATGCTTTTAAAGGGGTCATATGACGTTGCTAAAAAGAACATTATTTTGTGTATTTGGTGTAATGAAATGTGTTTATGTGGTTTAAGGTTCAAAACACATTTTCCACATACTGTACATTGTTTCTCCACTATGCACCACCTTTCTGATATGCGTTGATTTTTACAAATCTCATCGTTCGGAAAAGTGAGCTGTGCTCTGATTGGCCAGCTATCCAGTGAGTTGTGATTGGCTGAATGCCTCAAGCGTGTGACGGAAATGTTATGCTCCTTGCCATACTGTCATGCCGGGTGTCCCACCGCGACATGATAAAACAAATAAAACGCATTATAAACGAGCCATTTCTTGCATCCAGTGGGGACATAATTACAGATTATAATGACTTATACTGACTTTTTAGTGTTGCATTGCGTATAGCACTGCGCAAAGTCAAACATAAAACTATGTCTGCATTTGTGATTGGAGAAACGACAAAAAAAAACACTGCTCTACACTGCTCAAAACTTGTGTTTGAATCATTGGTGGCAAATTCTTTAAATATGAAAATATACTTACACAGACTTTGAGTCAGAAGCGCCACACTTTCCTTGCAAAGTTGGAATTGCCTCACTTTATAGAAACAGGCACTAGCATTGTAGGTTACTCTCACAGGAAACAGTCCTCATCCTCCGCAAAACACGCTGCACACATCTGAATATTTGGGTTGAACTGTTCTGGAACAGTGTTGTAAATACAACTTAACCACAGATTTCTAGTCTTGTCCTCTTTTGGAAGTAGGGATCGACCGATATGGATTTTTTAGTGCCGATACCGATTTTTTCCCCATCAGCCTTAGCCGATGACCGATTTGGGCTGCCGATTTTTTTGAGCCGATACTGCTTTTTCTCACTCAATTTACATCATAAAAATGACACGATGATACCAAATGTTACAAGTCTCAATTTAAAAAAGGAACATTTATTGAACTTAATATGGATGGGTATACTGCATATGGTTAACTGTGCAAGGGTAAAAGGCTTTCATCAACATCTACAACACAGCCTTGATGATGCATTGCTTGCTGACGTATTATAAGATAGATATAATCAGGTCATCACAAAATGTCCTGACTGTCAACACATTTAAATAATTTAAGAAAACAATAAACCTGAAAAGTAGCCATTGAAATAAAGTGCTTGATTTGTAATTTAAGACTGCCATGGTTTAAATTATTCTACATAATATAAAATTAGCATGTCCTAGTAGGGTTGGGTATCGTTATTTTTAATAAATATTATTTATTTATTTTGAGGGGGAGGGCAAATACTTGAAGAATAAATATTTCTTCCTTTTATTCTTGCCAATTTTAAGGAATAACCAATAAAATGGCTAAAGTGAAAGGAGTCTCTTCAAATGAAGACAGTGTTGATTACATTACTCCAGTAGGTGGCAAAAACGACTGTTATTGTTTTTTCTTCATTGAATCAATTATTCAAGAAGACTCAATAGATTCATTTAAAAAAAACCTGAATCATCCATTAATTAAACAGGAATTTATGTTAGTGTTAACTGCAGCGTCTCCAGCAACACAGAGCTGCCTGTGGTCACCTGTCTGTAAATAATGCCGGGAAAAAACTATCGGCGAACGCAGCAGCCACGTATCGGCCGATGCCGATACACATAAAATCCTCAAAAATCGGCCCTATTTGGAAGGCCAAACAAAGTAGTTTCGCTATCACAACGAATCACAAAGTCCACGTAAACAGAAACCTTTTTTTAACTGTTTAAATATAGAACTTTATTCAAGTTATAAAGTTCTATATATAATTAATATATAACTTCTTAAGTTATAATACAGGCTGTTATTGTTCTGGTGAATGTCTGTTTCTGATATCATAAAAAAGTGTGTCCTCCTATGAAAATAAATGCCTCTCCATTAAAGATTCTGGCAATGGCACTGCACTAATGTATTTCCTTTCACATAATTCTTGTACAAGTTTTGGCTTCAGGGGAGAGAGAATAAATCCACACACACACATCTGTGATTAAAATGCATGAGTCTCATCTCTCTGGTGGAGAGCACAAACAGGTATTAACTCAGTCTGAGGTCCAACAGCTTACATCTCAGATGAATGCAAATAAAAAGCCAAAGGATATGAATGAGAAGAAGAAAGAGAGAGGAAAAAAACGAATCACTGAACACAGTCATACTGCTTTCTAAGATACCTTCTGCTGGCAACATCCAATCAAGAAGGCAATTCCACAATACACTGCAATGATCGCAGAGAAAATGTATATACACACACACACACACACACACCATACACACAAATACATACTTTAAATATAATGATTTTAAATAACATTAAAAATAAAATTTTATGTATTCATATAGAGAGCAGTTATTTTAAATAGATAATATTAGAGCTGAAACAACGAATCGATTTAATCTATTAAAATCGATTATTAAAATAGTTGTCAACTAATTTAGTCATCAATTCGTTGCTAAATAACTTTTATTTGCCGTAAGCGGCTCATTTCGTGCATATTTCAAATCTGCGGTGACCAAAGTGTGGCAGTAATGAGCCACCGGAGGTTTTACTCAGCCAGTACAACAGGAGAAGTAGCGAATAGCCAATAGCTGGCCTTGTTTTATGTCACGTGCTTCCCGAACAGCGTCTCTGCAGCCATAGACATCATATGATGTCTATGTCTGCAGCATTCAGCGTGATGTGGGAGTACTTTACATTGAGCCTTTAAAAAAGAAGAGTAACCTGTAAACTCTGCACTACTGCACTGTTTAAGGGGACGTTCACATATCGCGTCTTTTGCGCTCTCAAGTTCGTTATTTCCAACACCGCACCGAGTTAAAAACATTTAAACTTTTCAGATTGCCGCAACAGCACCGCGGGTCATGTGACAAGAACTAACCAATCAGCTTCATCCTTTCCCGTAACAACGTTAAAAGCTCAGTCAAGATGAAAGGAACAGCTGACCATAGTTGTATATGGATTTCCATTTTGAAATAAATTTAGTAGCAGAGCTACTGCAAGCGATTTTTTGAGCTGCAAATCCATTTATCCTTTGCTGAAATTTCCGCGTCTTCAAGGAGAGGGCACGTCATGGTTGCTTAGCAAAGGCAGACGCCTCAGGGGCGCTTCTGCCCGAGCGCTTGGGAAAGGAGGAGAAAGCGGTGCGCCTAGCGTTTTCCACGCGTTTTTAGGCGCGATTTGTGAACGGCCCCTAAGACTTTCATTTGTGCAGATTCTCCAGTACAATGTTGTTTGCAAATGTTTAGTTGTAAAAGCTGATAACATTGCTTTTTAACAGTTAACATTTAAAGCTTTACAAACATGTTCTGTGATCAGTTTGTCGTTTACCAGTTCATAATTCAGTCGTGCAGCCTAATTATGACTGAATGAGAGAGGTAAATGTAGATATTTGAAATGCACTTTTTTTTCTAAGTATTATTCACTGCTCTTTTTCACACAGCAGGTTTTTTGTGTGTGTCCTATTTTTTTTCTGGACAACCTTTTGATGGATTTTACTTTAAATTGTGAGTTCCATTCAGGTTTCATGCCATTGGCACTTTATTCGAAGGATTGTTTACAATTTCACAGCATAAGCTATAAAGCTGTTTCCCAGTAAATAATAAAATACAATGCACTGCCATTTTATTCTGTTTTATCCTTATTCTTCGTGAAAATATGTTCTGAAAGATTCCTTAATAAGCTTTGTTCAGGATGTTAAACTACTTTAGGAGCTCTAAGGACTGCCATGGTGAAAACATTATTTGAAATCTCCTTGTGAAATTTGCTAGAGTATGGGTCAGTGTTCTGATTGCAGAAGAGTTCGACAAAGGATTACTAACACAATAAAACAACTCCAGGTATATTTTTGATGAGGATATGACAGTGCAAAATGGTTAAAATCTCTTAAAAATCTATGCTGAATGATAAAGACCATTTATTAATAATTTACTTGGGGAAAAAATGGAAAAAACTAAAATATAAGTACATAAACCGATTAATCGAAAAAATAATCGACAGATTAATCGATTATCAAAATAATCGTTAGTTGATAATATATTTTATATTTTTTCATTTAAAGGACAGAACATTGAAGGGCACTTCCCATCCAATAAACGGCAAAAAGCAATATGAAACAAAGTCTCAGATTTAAAATTCTGTCCATTGTATTGCAGTATTTAAACAATAAATGCCATTTTGGCGCTGTTTAATGTGGAGTGGAAGATCGCTGTAGTGCCTCAGTTCAACAGATGCTGCAGTGCGAGACGCACGTGAACTGATCATCTCCTCCACATTAATACCACAAAAATTACAGCACAAAATAATCATGATTAAACATCCGAAGGTAAGTTAAAAGAAAGAGGACAACTTTACAATCCTTATCCTGTCTCAGCCGTGCAAAGACATCAATATAACAGCTTGTAAACAATGTCACGTAACTTTTTATGACAGCCATCATTTAAATGTTTATATAAAAAAACGAACTGAAGTCGAAATATTATAATGTAATTGTAACTTTATTATTTTAAAAACGTAACTGTGTAATTTTAACAGTTGTATGCTATAGCTTACAAATCAGTCAATTTTCTAATTAAATATTATAGTAATGTTGTACCAAAATTTGATAAATATCCAAAATAATCTATATTGAATTGAATCGGTAATCAAATTGAAATCTATATATATGTGTGCGTGTCTGTTTGTGTGTGTGTGTGTATATATATTTTGTGTATATATTTTTTTATATTAAAAACTAAATTTAAGAGATTTTCTTCTTCTGCAACTCGATTTTTGTGCTCTACACATGTGGGTAGATCCACAGACTTTAAAAGACATGGAGCAAAGTCAAAGACCTCATGACACGCTCACATTTGAGCCGTTCTCCCCAGACACAAGATCTTCTGTACAGACAACAAAAGCCATGGAAGAAAGACAGCGGCATGACAATACTGCTCTTTGCTCTGAAATATCAGCCATCTATGAATCGCGTATTCAGACTGAAGTGACGTCCACAGTTGGAAGTTCACTTTTGTGAAGTGAAATACTGAACAGAGGAAGCTGTCATCCAGATCTGCTCTGAGGCTGTTTTATTGCATTGGCCAGTGATGTCACACCAACACCACCAATGCCAAAGTGAGCTCCAATCCAACATGTAATAAGCCAGATGAGTCTGGTTCTGCAGAACCTTCTGACCTCTGAAACGTTCAAAAATGTTCACTTGTGCGGCAGTTTGAGATGGTGTTTCTATAAAAGTGCATAAAATACATGATCGAATCTTGAAGACATGATTATTTGCAGATTTTTTAATCAGCTTACTGCTGACTAAAAAATATTATTTTATAAATTAAAAAATAATTAATTATTAAATGATAATTATTTCTGATGTTTTTAACCGCTGCTTTTGACACGGTTAACCACCAGATCCTCCTATCAACCCTACTGGCAAAGGGCATCTCAGGAACCACACTTCAGTGGTTTGAGTCTTACCTATCAGATAGGTCCTTCAAAGTATCTTGGAGAGGTGAGGTGTCCAAGTCACAACATCTAACTACTGGGGTGCCTCAGGGATCAGTTCTTGGACCACTTCTCTTTCTCTGCCTACATGGCATCATTAGGTTCTGTCATTCAGAAACATGGCTTTTCATACCACTGCTATGCTGATGACACTCAACTCTACCTCTCATTCCATCCTGATGATCACAATTTCACCATCAAGTTAGGCACATCAACCATAACTCCTTCAAAAACAGCTAGAAGCCTTGGAGTTATGATTGATGATCAGCTGACTTTCTCAGACTACATTGTTAAAAACTGTCCTATCCTTTAGATTTGCTTTATTCAACATCAAGAAGATCAGGCTCTTTCTTTCGGAACATGCTGCACAACTCCTTGTTCAAGCTCTTGTTATGTCCAGGCTGGACTATTGCAATGCTCTCTTGGAAGGTCTTCTAGCCAGTTCTATCAAACCTTTACAATTAATCCAGAATGCGGCAGCAAGATTAATTTTTAATGAGCCAAAAAGAATACACGTCACACCTCTGTTTATTTGCACTGGCTACCAACAGCTGCTCGCATAAAATTCAGGGCATTGATGTTTGCCTACAAAACTACCACTAGCTCTGCACCCATTTACCTAAATGTATTACTTCAGACTTATGTGCCCTCTAGAAGATTGCGTTCTTCAAGTGAACGTCGCTTGATTGTGCCATCCCAAAGAAGCACAAAATCACTTTTATGGACTTAAATGCTCCATCCTGGTGGAATCTTCAGCTGGTTCCCTCCAGCTGAGTCCTTCACCATCTTCAAGAATCGGCTTAAAACCTATCTCTTCCATCTTTATTTGACCCTCTAACTTTAGCACTCACTATTCTAATTCTATTCTTAAAAAATCTTTCTAATCTTTTTGTATTCTATTTTCTTTATATATATATATATATATATATATATATATATATATATATATATATATATATATATATATATATATATATATATATACCTCTAACACTGGCTTGCTCTATTCTTTTTTTATTCTATCTGTTTTCTTTTTATTTATTATTTAAAAGCCCATCCTATTTGTACTGTGTTAACCTAACTGAGACTTGTTATAGCACTTATATATCATTGCTCTTTTTGTTGTGCTTGATTGCTTCCACTGTCCTCATTTGTAAGTCGCTTTGGATAAAAACGTCTGCTAAATGAATAAATGTAAATGTAAATGATGTTCCATAAGCACCCTCTGCTGTCAGACAGCGGGGTTACAATTTTCATTTAGTCTGTCTGCCATTTTTATTCAGACCAATGTGGACCAAATCTTTGTTGTAAATCTTAATTGGCTGATGGAAAACAAACTAGTTTGCATTCAATAAATCACAACACTTCAGATAATAATGTAGCCTATGTAGAATTGTTCATGGAGCAGATGAAATGCCTATAATTTATCATTTTGACTCATCCTTTTCTGTTTTCTTATAAAATATTTTTTTAGACTGAAAAGTCTAAACTAAAGAATGAAAAAAAGTGGGGTTTGACATTTTATAAAAAAATACTCCGTAGACATCCAAAGTCACCCAAACTATATTTTTTGTTGAAGTAAAACTGATTTCATTGAAAGATATTTGTATAAAAACGATATAAAATACAGAATATGTGTGTGTGTGTGTGTGTGTGTGTGTGTGTGTGTGTGTGTGTGTGTGTGTGTGTGTGTGTGTGTGTGTGTGTGTGTGTGTGTCTGAAAACGTAAAACAGATAAATAATACATGCAGGAATATAATTGTAGGAATGAGGTTCCTTATTCATCTCTATAATGTATGTCTGTTTTAGTAATTGTGATAGCCAGATGGTAATGCATTTCTGGATCTGTCTCAAAGTACACATGATAGCTGAACACATGCAAGACATGTTAAATGGACTAACAGCTAGACAGATGGTTTAAGTGTGAAAGTCACAGTGCCGGAAGGAGCTTGGGGTTTCAGAACTGAGACTAAGATTATTGCTCTTGATTACAGTATAGAGCAGTGAATACAACATTTCTGTGTCACATTCTTAAAAAAAACACACACACACGGAAACAAACACGTCTTAAACATTTTGAATCAGATTTGCTTTAAAACAGTCAAGCACACTTTATTAATATAAACTGTAAAGCTTAAAAGCTGAAAAGTGTATCTTGAGGGACTAAACAAATCTTCAAGCAACCAGACATCTTGAGAGATACTTTATTTCCAATCTCTCTGAAGACCTTCTCAACATCTGCTAACACCATCCTCCTCCAACCATCCTCCTTGCTGTTACTCAACATAAACCAGAAGGAAGAGTATTGCTGACCTTCAACACAAACTCTCCAGCAGAGGTCAGTAAGGAGGCAAAGAGGATGAGGTGGGACACATGTGGCTCTCTCCTGATGAAAGCAGCACATAATATGTGCCAGCATCACATATATGGCTGTGATATGGCTTTAATAGGAACAATAACCAGCCAGTTTGGGGAAATAGCGGTTTAGCTTAAAAGGAGGCCACCATAGTTCAATGTTATTACTTGAGCTGTGCGGAAATGTGCTGCAGTGCAACGCTGAAATCAGAGTCTATTTGAAAGCATTTACGCTCTGAGTTTGGCTGAACTCATATCACTGTACCTCCCAGTGAGTACAAGATAACAGAGGTTGAGTGCTTCATTGAGCTGCGGTTTCTGTGCAGTGTTTCTCACAGAACTGGAAAATAAGCTTTCAACTATCTACACTATTCTGACTAAGATCCATCTATGCAGATATGACAGGGTCATACTGCTTGTTTGAAGCAATGTTTTGAGGCAGATGATAATTCTGCATGCATCAAAAGTGGTAGTCTGGTGAACATGCAATGTATCATTTACTTTTACTCATTTAATCTCATTTACAAAACAATAATAAAAAATAATCTTGACTATAATTGACTAGTTCTTAATCATAAAATCATAAGAGCAACCACAGTACTTTAGCAATTAAATATATCTGCAATCAAATCAAATAAGTTTATTAGGTCTGTCATATAATGTATATAGCACACACACATTAACACACACTATCAAGAAAACAAAAGATTAATAAAAATGAACAATGGTTTATCTTTTTTAAACTCCTAATTGAGATTTTAGATAGGGTGTCAATGGTCCATTTGAGAGATAGGTGGCGGTAATACACTTATAAGTCTGCAATCTGCCATAAAGCAGAAGAAGAAGCCTCACGAGCTGTGAAGCATGTTCACAAGAGTTGTGCTCAGACTGATCGTTTTGTGTCTTTACACATCAATGTTTCGTCACGAGCCGCAGGGTTTAATATGGATTTGTCTGTGCATGTTTTTTTTTACTCTCATAGATTTTGTTACCATTACCATGCATCATATGACTGAGAGACTGCAATGACTGAAGCTAAAAATCATAATTTGTGTTCTACTGAAGAAACAAAGTCTCCTACAACTTGGATGCCCTGGGGGTAAGCAAATAAACATAAATTTTTCATTTTTGGGTGAACTATCCCTTTAAAAAGCATCCCACAGTGCACCTGATGAAATTAGTTAATTTCCAGAGCGAACAGAGCTCGACTCTAGACAAAGAAGCAGTTCAAATATAAGACAGATTTCATTTATGTCACTACATCATTTCCTTATCTGTTATTTCACATTACTATTGTTCTAACATGAGAAAAATAGTCATAAAAAGATAGATCTGAACAATCCTCTCCCATAAATACACACACACACACACACAGACACACACTCACGCGTGCAAACACGCATAGACCCCCTACACATTTTTTGCTTAACACTAGTTTGCCTAGAATAGCTAACTTCATACAAGTATATGTGCTTTTTGAGATGAGCTCATGCCTTATTTCTCTGTGGTCTGCAATGACCACACACTGTCCACATGAAACTCATCAGCCGGCCAAAACAGATTCCCATTCGGTCATTATCATCCAGGGTTTTAGACAATAACTCGCACATTATCCATCATGTTATTACTTCCACAATCTAAACACAGGGGTGTCGGAGTATAGGGTTCATCAAGAACCTAATTTGGATTATTTTTAAATTCCTCCCTGTGAGGATTGATCCTGTGGTTGAACAGATAAACAGTTTGCATGATGTAAACACTGACGTTATAATAGGACATACAGTATAAGTCATGCATGACTAACGTGATTTGAAAGGAATATTAAGGGTTAGGAGTAGGAGATATTTATTTTATTGCCATGTCAGCATCAAAGGCTATTCATGGTTAGAATGACAAAAATGTTCAGTTCATTTTTGTGAAAAGAATTAGCTAACTTGAAAGAATCAATTATTATCTGAGCATTTTTCATCTATTTAAATTCCATTTTTCCCTATTTTCAAAAACTTTTATCATCACTCAAAAACATTCAGCATAGCCTTTTTATTTGTAAGAAAATATTATCTCTATATTATCTGTTTATGTATATGTATCGTTATATTGGTGAAAATACGCCAAATTAAGTTTAGGGTTAGTATACTTTACTTTTTTTTACATTATTAAAAGAAGTCTCTGCTCACCAAGGCTGCATTACTTTGATAAAAACACAATAAAAAGTGACATTACAATTTAAAATATCGGTTTTCTGTGTGAATATATTATTAAATATTATTTATTTATTTGACCAAACTGTATTTTCAGCATCATTCCTCCAGTCTTCAGCGTCACATGATCCTTCAGAAATCATACTAATATACTGATTTACTGCTCTAGAAACATTTTTGATTATCATCCATGTCGAAAACATGGAAACTTGATTCTCTGATGAATAGAAAGTTCAAAAGAACAGTAATTATTCGAAATAGAAATCTTGTGTCACGTTATGAACGTCTTTACTTCCGCTTAAATCATTTAATGAATCCCTGCTGAATAAAACAAAAATTTTTTTTTGCAAATCTGTAATACAAAGTAAAATGATTCAATATGATTTTTGCTTTAGCTCATTTAAAACTACATGCAACTGTCCCAACCAACATTTTTGAGATCTGTGGAGGTCAAAACAAATCCTCAGTCAGTAATAAATCCCTCCCTGAGGATCTGGTACTCCAGGGGGATCTCATTTGGACGTTTATCTTTCTTTAATTGTCAGACTAATAATGTGCAAAAGGTAAATTCATTTGAGCGTGTCGCCTGCTTCCGGTGCCTTCAAAGCATCAATCTCCTTTTCAAAGAGAGCTGCTGAATCCACACACATGAGGAGCAGATGTGAGCGAGAGGCCAAAGTGACCCATGAAAGGATTTCAATCCGCTGTGCTAAATCCTCCAAAGACAAAACCAGAGACAAGCAGCAAACCCCTGAGGATCTCAGCTGCTCATAGCCTTGTCCTTAACACCTCAGACTGTGTTTACACACATCTATAATATATAAATCTAATCTAATATAATAAATAGGTCTGAATACATCTATTTATATACTGTCTTTAATTTATGCTGATTTAAAAAATAATAATTGTAATAAAATTACTGTATTGCAGTAACAAGAATTGAGTAACATGGAGAATATTGTTCATTACATAAAAGCTAAAAAGAAAAACCTGAATTCGGGAGAAAATAATTTCATAATGCAAAAAAAAATTATAATACTAGATTCACCTTATAAAAAACTGATCTCATTAATAATTGTAACAACAGTTAAAATACATTATAATGCTTTTCTATTTATTATTACACAGAAAAATATAATGCATTAAAACACGACAAAACAACAATTCCAGGTGTAACAAGGATTCTGCACATATAATGCATTTTATAATTATTTATAAAATATATAATGCATAACAACATTTATTATGAATACCTTTATAATGCATTATTCATTAGGGCCATGTGATCAAAAACAGTCCTAAGATACACATACAAGCATTATTTCTTTCTTTTCATTTCAGGGTGACCTGGACATGTTCTTGTGAGATTCACTCAGAAACTTGACCGTTCAAGTCTGTAATTCCAGCAGCGCTAGCAAAACAAAACTGAATTACAGAACAGCAGCTGTTGCCCATCGCTCAGCCAAAAAACTGCTGATGTCCGGACATCTCAAGGCTTTTAAATGGATAAAATGATAAACATCCCACCTGGAGACTTCTTGCTTGGGCGAGCCGCCATCATGTACGTCTGCCGGGGCAGGAGAGGGGATGATGGGAGGGACATGGAGACCCCTTTAGCCAGGCTGAGTCTGAGGCCTTCATCTGCGGGCGGGAACGGACGGACACCCACGGAATCCTGCATCTCACCGCTGGGACACCTGCGCTGGGCACTGAGCAGGTACGGCTCTCCTGATAACACACAAACAACAAGACCTGTTTTAAATGTCCTGTCTCACATATTGATATTGCACATGCTCTAAATATTGCCCAGCTTCTTCACAGAGCAGAAAACACTGTTAACAGATTGATAAACATCTGAAATAATCAAGTTAACAGCCCCTGTGAAACTGACAGGCACGTTTAGTTGACTGACACTCTCCTAACAAAAGACTGATTCAGTCATCTTAATAAAAACAAATAGTTGAGTTTAGATTACAAATGTGGCAAAATCCACAAATGGTTTTTACTTTTAACCCTAAACGCCATTAAGAGAATGAAAACTAACTAGCAGGGCTCAATAATAATACAATTTCTTTTTTTTCGTCTCACTGTTTTTTATTATTATTTTCTTGTTTTTAATGTTTAAAGAACTGCTGTTAAACCTGATGAGCTGGGATTGTTTTGTGCCACTTTAGGGGAAATAACTAGAGGCTTCTGGGAAAACTCATCTAGTTGCTATTTACTATTTGAATGGAATACTAACTTGGTGAACACTGTGCAGTGTATACTGAATACTGCCTACTACTGTTTACAAAAATACACTTTGAAATACTTTTATACACTATTTAAAAATGGATTATGCAGTAACTAACATTTCAAACAGTAGTATGCAACAATTTCAGTCACATGACCTCATCAGCATCTGAGTTATAATAGTTAGTAACTATAACTTTGTTACTTGTTGTAAAATATAATATATACATGAAATTAAATAAAATTCTAATCTTTTATTTTAAATTGACATACTAAAATGACTACAACTAAAAATTAAACAAAATTTCATAAAAACTATATAGACTTATTTAAATAAAATAATAATAAAAACAACAAATTATTAAAAATACCATTCATACATTCAATTCATACAGTTTAACGATGCACTAAAATAACCAACAACTAAAAATGAAATAAATATTAATAAAATAACAACAGTAATGACAAAAACACACAATAAAATTAATAAAACGTAATTTTAATAAAATGTAAACTAAAAAGAAAACAGCTAATATAAAAATTAGTTTAAAATATTTATTACAAATATAATAGTATCTCAATGATACTAAAATAACCCTGAGCAGCATGCAGTAATCTAATAAAATATAAGTTTTTTTTAATTTTTTACTTATTAAAATATTGTTTCAATTAATAAATTAGAAAATAGATTAAATTATTTTACATTTTATTACTTTTATTAATTAATTTTATTACATTTGAATCCAATTTTGAAAATGTCTTAATCAGCAGCAAGATTAAACTACACATCAAAATAGAGAGGTTTAAATCACAATGTTCATTTCCAGTTGATGGAATGAGAAAGACTGTCAAGTTAAGTGCAATGCATTATGGGATACAGTATCTCACACAGTGCGCTTTACTCACTGTGCATTTTATTTATCTGGACATTCAATGCATTAAGTGCACGCACCTATTCTATTTACTGTAGAAACACACAGTATGACAGTAGATTATTGTGAACAGTGTCTCTTCTCCCACTCACTCTCTCCCATTGATGAACAGCAAAACAAAAACGTCTAGTGATTGAAAAGGCAACGAAATAGTGAGAAATGCAATAAAACAGGAAGTCAGCGTGCCCTAGTCACACCTCCGCTCTCTTTCAACACCCACTGGGGTCACGAGTGTCTGGTCAGAGCAACCTCTGACGAGAGCGCTGACCGATGAGCTCACAGTTACAGAAAAGTGTAAGCTGCAGTTTATTCTGGCCAAAAACACCCACTTGGACAGGAAGAGATCATCTGACCGACATGCAAAGTATCTTAACACAGTGCCTTTTAACAGGGAGTTTAGACAAGGTCACGTTTTTATGTTTCTATAGTGTTTTACAGAATATAGAGCAAGTCAAATCAGCTGCACAGTAATAAAAAGGAAAATGACAGTGTTAATGTTTCAACTGCAATGCATCTCTATAGAAGATAATGGTTTCGTTATTCAGCTCAATTCAGTTCATTGTTGATTCAGTTAAGTTCAATATTGTGTCAGTGTTGCAAATAATTATTCATATTGCACAATTCAAACTTAATGGTACCTGAATGTATTCTGCATAAAAAAAATCCTAAACTGTATGTAAAAAATTAAAATGACAATAAAAAATATAAATATTTGTTATACAAAAAAAAATATTAAATATGACAGAAAAGAAATAAGAAAGGGGAATTTACAGAAATAAAATCAGAGTGCAATCAAATGAAAATGAGTTAAAAATAATTAGTTAAAATAGTGGTTAAAAATCAAAGCTGCCATTACTTACTATACAACAAATGAATAACATTTAAAAGCATTTAAAATATAGGAGTAAGAAGGAAAGAAATAATGAGGGACAAAAATGGTTTTAAAAAAATTCAAGAAATAAAATTAGAGTGCCATCAGTAGGATATAGCAGGATTGCATTAACTATTTGAGTTTATCTGAAATGGCAGATACAATAAAAATACAGATGTGGCGGAAAAACTAAAATAATGGAACAGGAGTGTTCTCAACTGGCTTTATGGAAAACAGTACAAAAATTTAAAGAAATATTTTTTATTGCAATTTGTAAGAGACCTTGTAATCCCAATTATTCCAAGGTTTCCCACACATTGATTTATTTGTGGCGCCTGCCACAATATCAAAACTGACCACCACAAATAGATTTTCCAAAAGGCTTTGACTTCATTGAATAAAAATGAGCACTGCACGTTTCAAAATCAAAAACTGATGCGGATGTTTTTATATCACTGTATTTCATTAGGAAACTGACTGTATTTAGAACATTTTCGATTTCATTTTCATTTCATCTGGCATGTAATGCTTGATAAAGCAGCGTTTGTGAGCTCAGCGCTGCTTTACAGCTGTTACCAGAAAAATAACCAAATTACCAGAGTGTAAGGCTGTGGGGAACACTGTATTCAATATGATTACTTGACATAACTCAAAAACAAAAGAAGGATATAGGGCTTACAGTTCTGCCATATCATTTATTACATTTACATTTACATTTATTCATTTAGCAGACGCTTTTATCCAAAGCGACTTACAATTGCTATGTATGTCAGAGGTCGCACGCCTCTGGAGCAGCTAGGGGTTAAGTGTCTTGCTCAGGGACACATTGGTGTCTCACAGTGGATTCGAACCCGGGTCTCTCACACCAAAGACGTGTGTCTTATCCACTGCGCCAACACCACCCCCATCAAATATCAAATATATCAAATCTACTAGCAGCCTTAAATGACACTGTTGACCTTTAGTGATATGATGCCATAGTAACCTGGAAAACTAAGCAGTGATTTCTTCACACAACTGTTTCCAGTCAGACTCATGCAGCTTGAGGTTTGTGTACAACATACATTCAGTGAACACTGAATGTGCAAAGTCACTCAATCACCATGAAATCACCATGAAACCAGCGCATGAGTGAAATCATCCCTGTGTTCATGTTATTGGCCAAAACCTCCTGTGCTATAATTCACACCATATTAGCCAAAGAGCTGTAAATCCTTCATGATTGGTGGCTTGACACCGAGATCATTTGCAAAAACTATCAATTATATGGCCACTCTTTCCTTCCTTGAGACAGAGATACAACAAAGACCAACATCTTCCATCTTCCAAAAACTATAGACGTCTATTTCTGCCATAGAATAAAAATAAGAATAAAAAAGTAACTCACAAATGTAAAGAAGTCAGGATGCAAACTCAGAATTCAGAGGGAAAAAAGCCATAAATGCAAGATGTAAATTTGGAATTCTAAGAAAAAGTCAGAATTCATCGTTTATTTTTCAAAACTCTTTCAATTCTAAGAAAAATACTCAGAATTTTGAGATAAAATGTCGTAATGATCTTTTTTATTCCGTAGCACAGCTTTAAACCACTTTTACCACTTTGAGTTGGAGAAGAGCAAAACAGGTGTTATGAGAAGCAGGTGAAGGGTCGTATTTTAACATGATTGCAGAGCTGTATTGATCAAACTACACTTGTAAAAATAACAGTTCTGAAAGCTTCAGAGTGTTTTGAGTGATAGCTGGAATCAAGCAGCTCTCAAAAACACAGACAAATGACTTTCAAGCCTCTTTCATTGAGACAAAACAATGCTGAAGTCAAGCCTGACATTTGAAGATTCTTTTGTGAGTCATTCTCTCTAGCAACAGACCACAACACTGAGAGTGCATCTTTCAGACAGAAGGATGTACTCTTCATGTCATGCTAGACGGATATCAGGACTGCTCTGTCATTTCCTACAACCACAGGCTGGAAAACAAGGGACGCCACAAGAAAAAGAGCCCACGGAGGAGTATAAAGCAATTGAGATTAAGTGTTACAAAGCCTATATGAACATACATGCTACATTTGAATTCAGCCAACAGAAGGTGCCTTAAAGTAAGCATAACTACACTGATTTCCTTTGGGTGCCTAAAAATGCTGTCTATGTAGGCACCACACTAGATTTTGGAAAAGTGCCTGAGACAGGCTGAATCATGACAGATCGACCACAGACGGCCTTCGAGAAACTAAAAGGAAGACAGACTGAAGCGAAGAGACAGAAAAGTAGAGAGAAAGGCAGCTTGAGAGACACTAAAGTAAACTAACCAAACCTAATTTGCTCTTTGGATCCAAAGCAAACCACACGCAGCAGACCGGCAATTTCAGCTGCGCTCGAACCCATGAAACCAGGCCTAACTAATTATACTGGTGAACGGACAGCTGATTATAACCTCTCTAGACTTTCCTGGCCAATATAAACTGAGACTTCTAATTATAATAGTCTGATTATATTTATAAAGACTCCGATTAGACCAGGACTGATGTTTAATAAACGTAATGCACAAGTGAGAGGTTGCAATTTCATTTATAGTGAAACCTCCACCAAAACACATCTAATATTCAGTGCATATAAATGTAAAAGTGATTAAATATCACTCTTCCACATTTTCATTCAGTTAAAAAACTGAATGAAAATTCAGTTTGCAAAAAAAAAGGCCTCGATATTTTAAAACAAGATTTTTACTGTATTTTTCTTCTTACATTAAATATTTTGAGTCTTCCTGACTACAATGGCTATTTGATTAAAATGTCAATAAAATTACTTATTCAGTGAAAAACAGTAAAAAAAAAAAAGTAATATACTTTTATTTTACTATATTTACTGTATTTTTACAGCATCTGACTTCTAACATTATTTGAGTCTGCCTGACTACAATGATTTTTGATTAAAAATACATAAAAAAAATACATAAAACAAATAATAAATAGACAGAAAAATAAATGATCATAGCTAAAATGAATAAATAAATGAAAAAATGTAAGCCGTTTAGAGCAAAGCCATTTTAACAAATTTTTGTTTATTAAGTGTAAAACAGTGAAAAAACAAACCTTTTTAAGCTAGATTTTTACATTAAATATTACATCTGTCTGACTACTTAAAAATGTAATTATAAAATAAATAGAAAAAGATGGATGGTTGAATGGATGGCTAAAATTATGCCATTTCAGTGCAAAATCATACATACTTCATACTTCGAGTGTTTTCTCTACTTCCTGTTGGCCTTCTGTAGCAAATTGTAGCTCCGTGTAGCTGTTTTTATTTTATTTTTTTCTCTAGAATCTTTATCTTACTATCACTCTCTGTTTTTTAAAGTGTTTTTCACAAGTTCATCAAACAACCGCAGTAAGAATTTTCATCAAGCACGGTGAGTAATGGCTTCTCCTATCATTGTTTCTTGCACCTCTTGCCACATGTACAGTTTATCTATCTCTGTCGCTGATGAGGGATTCACATGTGATAAATGCAGGGAAATAGTTAGGCTGACAGAGAAGATTTCAGAATTAGAGACACGCATCCAAACTTTAATTGAGGACAGTAAGAATGTTAGGGCTCTAGATATGGCTTTGGATGCGTCTAGCTCAGGCATTCCTGTACATTGTTCGGTTCCGGAAACAGAGCCCCAGCAGCAGGGCAACTGGGTGACGGTGAGGCAGCGTAGTCGTGGGTCAAAACACCGCTCTTCTGTTCCGATCAAAACATTAAACAGGTTCTCCCCACTCAGTGATGCACCCACTGAGAAACCTGATGAAAGTGCTCTAGTTATTGGTGATTCTATTGTACGGAACGTGAATATAGAGACACCAGCCACCATAGTCAAATGTTTACCGGGAGCCAGAGCGCCTGACATCTTGGCAAATTTAAAAGTGCTGGCTAATGCTAAACGTAAATACAGTAAGATTGTTATTCATGCCGGTGCTAATGATGTTCGACTTCGCCAGTCGGAGATCACTAAAAATAACATTAAAGAGGTGTGTGAACTTGCAAGCACGATGTCAGACACTGTAATATGCTCTGGTCCCCTCCCTGCTTACCGTGGTGATGAGATGCATAGCAGATTGTCATCACTCAATGGCTGGATGTCTAAGTGGTGCCCACAGAATAACATAGGTTTCATAGACAATTGGACAAGCTTTTGGGGCAGACCTGACCTGTTTAAAAGAGATGGTCTTCATCCCTCCTGGGGTGGCGCCACTCTTCTCTCTAGAAATATGGCAAATAGTCTTAGTGTTTATACTTGACTAACTGGGGCCCAGGTCAGGAAGCAGACAGACTGGCTAAACCGACCGTCTGCTAGCTGCCTCCCGTCACAGAGGTCAGTTAATTCTCAGCACATAGAGACTCTTTCACCTAGATATCACACTATAGAGACTGTGTCTGTTCCCCGAACTAGAAAATACAAAAAACGTCCAAACCAAGTTAAGATTAACAATTTAATTGAGGTTCAACAAATAAAAAACAGAAGCAATATGGATAAACAAATGATAAAGCTTGGCTTATTGAATATCAGATCCCTTTCTACGAAAACACTTTTTGTAAATAATATGATCACTGATCATAATATAGATGTACTCTGTTTGACAGAAACCTGGCTAAAACCTGATGATTACATTATTTTAAATGAGTCCACCCCCCAAGATTACTGTTATAAACATGAGCCGCGTCTAAAAGGCAAAGGTGGAGGTGTTGCTTCAATTTATAACAACGTTTTCAGGATTTCTCAGAGGGCAGGCTTCGAGTATAACTCATTTGAAGTAATGGTACTTCATATAACATTATCCAAAGAAACAAATGTTAATGATAAATCCCCTGTTATGTTTGTACTGGCTACTGTATACAGGCCACCAGGGCACCATACAGACTTTATTAAAGAGTTTGGTGATTTTACATCCGAGTTAGTTCTGGCTGCAGATAAAGTTTTAATAGTTGGTGATTTTAATATCCATGTTGATAATGAAAACGATGCATTGGGATCAGCATTTATAGACATTCTGAACTCTATTGGTGTTAGACAACACGTTTCAGGACCTACTCATTGTCGAAATCATACTCTAGATTTAATACTGTCACATGGAATTGATGTTGATGGTGTTGAAATTATTCAGCCAAGTGATGATATCTCAGATCATTATTTAGTTCTTTGCAAAATTCATATAGCCAAAATTGTAAATTCTACTTCTTGTTACAAGTATGGAAGAACCATCACTTCTAACACAAAAGACTGCTTTTTAAGTTATCTTCCTGATGTATCCAAATTCCTTAGCATATCCAAAACCTCAGAACAACTTGATGATGTAACAGAAACTATGGACTCTCTCTTTTCTAGCACTTTAAATAAAGTTGCTCCTTTACGCTTAAGGAAGGTTAAGGAAAACAGTTTGACACCATGGTATAATGAGCATACTCGCACCCTAAAGAGAGCAGCCCGAAAAATGGAGCGCAGCTGGAGGAAAACAAAACTAGAGGTATTTCGTATTGCTTGGCGGGAAAGTAACATATCCTACAGAAAAGCATTAAAAACTGCTAGACCGATTACTTTTCTTCTCTTTTAGAAGAAAACAAACATAACCCCAGGTATTTATTCAATACAGTGGCTAAATTAACGAAAAATAAAGCCTCAACAAGTGTTGACATTTCCCAACACCACAGCAGTAATGACTTTATGAACTACTTTACTTCTAAAATCAATACTATTAGAGATAAAATTGCAACCATTCAGCCGTCAGCTACAGTATCACATCAGACAGTGCACTATAGATCCCCTGAGGAACAGTTCCACTCATTCTCTACTATAGGAGAGGAAGAATTGTATAAACTTGTTAAATCATCTAAACCAACAACATGTATGTTAGACCCTATACCATCTAAGCTCCTGAAAGAGGTGCTTCCAGAAGTCATTGATCCTCTTCTGACTATTATTAATTCCTCATTGTCATTAGGATATGTCCCCAAAACCTTCAAACTGGCTGTTATTAAGCCTCTCATCAAAAAACCACAACTTGACCCCAAAGAAATAGTTAATTATAGACCAATCTCGAATCTCCCTTTTCTGTCCAAGATACTAGAAAAGGTGGTATCCACACAATTATATTCCTTCTTAGAGAAAAATGGTATATGTGAGGATTTCCAGTCAGGATTTAGACCGTATCATAGTACTGAGACTGCTCTTCTTAGAGTTACAAATGATCTGCTCTTATCATCTGATCGTGGGTGTATCTCTCTATTAGTTTTATTGGATCTTAGTGCTGCGTTTGACACAATTGACCACAACATTCTTTTGCATAGACTTGAATACTTTGTTGGCATCAGTGGAAGTGCATTAGCATGGTTTAAATCGTACTTATATGACCGCCATCAGTTCGTAGCAGTGAATGAAGATGTATCCTATCGATCACAAGTGCAGTATGGAGTACCTCAAGGCTCAGTACTAGGGCCGCTACTCTTCACGCTTTATATGTTACCCTTGGGAGATATCATCAGGAAACATGGTGTTAGCTTTCACTGTTATGCTGATGATACTCAGCTCTATATTTCTTCGCAGCCCGGTGAAACACACCAATTTGAAAAACTAATGGATTGCATAGTCGATATAAAAAACTGGATGACGAGTAATTTCTTACTGCTAAATTCTGAAAAAACAGAGGTGTTAATTATAGGACCTAAAAACTCTGCTTGTAATAACCTGGAACACTGTCTAAGACTTGATGGTTGCTCTGTCAATTCTTCATCATCAGTTAGGAACCTAGGTGTGCTACTTGATCGCAATCTTTCCTTAGAAAGCCACGTTTCTAGCATTTGTAAAACTGCATTTTTCCATCTCAAAAATATATCTAAATTACGGCCTATGCTCTCAATGTCAAATGCAGAAATGTTAATCCATGCATTTATGACCTCAAGGTTAGATTATTGTAATGCTTTATTGGGTGGTTGTTCTGCACGCTTAGTAAACAAACTACAGCTAGTCCAAAATGCAGCAGCAAGAGTTCTTACTAGAACCAGGAAGTATGACCATATTAGCCCGGTCCTGTCAACACTGCACTGGCTCCCTATCAAGCATCGCATAGATTTTAAAATATTGCTTATTACTTATAAAGCCCTGAATGGTTTAGCACCTCAGTATTTGAATGAGCTCCTTTTACATTATAATCCTCTACGTCCGCTACGTTCTCAAAACTCAGGCAATTTGATAATACCTAGAATATCAAAATCAACTGCAGGCGGCAGATCCTTTTCCTATTTGGCGCCCAAACTCTGGAATAACCTACCTAACATTGTTCGGGAGGCAGACACACTCTTGCAGTTTAAATCTAGATTAAAGACCCATCTCTTTAACCTGGCTTACACATAACATACTAATATGCTTTTATTATCCAAATCCGTTAAAGGATTTTTAGGCTGCATTAATTAGGTAAACCGGAACCGGAAACACTTCCCATAACAACCTATGTACTTGCTACATCATTAGAAGAATGGCATCTACGCTAATATTTGTCTGTTTCTCTCTTGTTCCGAGGTCACCGTGGCCACCAGATCCAGTCTGTGTCCAGATCAGAGGGTCACTGCAGTCACCCGGATCCAGTACGTATCCAGACCAGATGGTGGATCAGCACCTAGAAAGGACCTCTACATCCCTGAAAGACAGCGGAGACCAGGACAACTAGAGCCCCAGATACAGGTCCCCTGTAAAGACCTTGTCTCAGAGGAGCACCAGGACAAGACCACAGGAAACAGATGATTCTTCTGCACAATCTGACTTTGCTGCAGCCTGGAATTGAACTACTGGTTTCGTCTGGTCAGAGGAGAACTGGCCCCCCAACTGAGCCTGGTTTCTCCCAAGGTTTTTTTCTCCATTCTGTCACCGATGGAGTTTCGGTTCCTTGCCGCTGTCGCCTCTGGCTTGCTTAGTTGGGGACACTTCATCTACAGCGATATCGTTGACTTGATTGCAAATAAATGCACAGACACTATTTAACTGAACAGAGATGACATAACTGAATCCAATGATGAACTGCCTTTAACTCTCATTTTTGCATTATTGACACTGTTTTCCTAATGAATGTTGTTCAGTTGCTTTGACGCAATGTATTTTGTTTAAAGCGCTATATAAATAAAGGTGACATTGACTTCATACTTCATTTTTATTATTATTTATAATATCGATTATTTAATTTAATATATTGTTTATATTATATTTTCCAGCCCTAGTGTGTTCTCCTGAAGTATTCTGAGGTGAATATCTTCAGATCAGATGTGAGGGTGTATCTCTGGCTTCTGTGAGTCTGCCAGTTAAATAAATCTGGCCTCAGGAATGCAAGTCGTCATTGTTAAAGCCTCTAAACGCTGAAGAATAAAAGCCCACCAGCCCCTGCTTCACCTCCCCTCACACACACACACACACACACACAGACTGAACAAAGGGACGTAACCTTGAGAGGCATGAGCTCTATTCAGACAGAAAGAGTCGTTTAGTATTCACTCTGGTGCTGGGCTTGTCACACATACAGTAAAGCGCCTGTGGAGAAGATCCTGAGTCACAGCCTGAGTTTGAGTTTCATCACTGACCTGTGGAGAGCTCACATTCACTTCAATTAATGCATTCTTTTGTGATCACGGGCTCTGCTCACTGTGTACAGGGCATGTGTGCAAATATGATGTGTGTGTGTGTGTGTGTGTGTGTGTGTGTGTGTGAGATCAGCCAGATAATCTGGCAATAATTCATGCAGATTCTCTTTGTTAAATCTACAAAGGTGACTGACTGAGAAATTGAATGAGCGTCTGAAACCCTGGAGATCCTGAACAACAGCAATGACAGAGAGAGAGAGAGAGAGAGAGAGAGAGAGAGAGAGAGAGAGAGAGAGAGAGAGGCAACACAAGAGGATGAGAAGGACAGAGGAAAGAGCTGAGAGATAAAAGAAAGAAGAAAAGAGAGCAGGGGCACGTATAAACAGTAATGGAAAAACTGAGTTACAAGAGGAAAATAGAGGTAAAGGAAAGAGGAAGAGAAATGGAATATAATTAGATTATTATGAGGAAAAAGGATAAGAAGGAAAGAAGCAAGAAGCAGAAAGAGAAAGAGGAAGAAAAAAGAAGAAAAGGAGGAAGGAGAAAGAAGAAAGAAGAAGAGGAGGAAAAGACAGATGAAAGGAAGACAAGAGGCAGAGAGAAAGAAGATGAATCAAGAGCAAAATGAAGAGTAAAGGGAAAACAGGAAAAAATAATGAAAAAGTGGAAAAGAAAGTGGAAAATGGAGTGAAAGAAGAAATATAGTAAGATGGTGGAAGATGAAGAAAGTGAGGGGAAAAGAATAAAAGAGATAAAGAAGAGGAGAAAGAAGCAGAAAGATGAAGAGCAGACAGAAATAGAGGAAAAGGAAAGAAAAAGGTATTGAGGAATTGAACCAGAAGAAGAGAACAAGAAGGAAAATTGGAAAATGAGGAAGAGAGGAAGAAGATGCAAAGAAAGAAAGTGGAAGTGAAAGAGTGCTGTATTGATGTGATGTGAGTCTGGGTCACACAGCATGTTATCAGACTTAACTCACAATAGAACCACACACACACACACACACACACTCTCTCTATAGAGATCCATCCAGACGGCTGATGCTTCTGTCACTAACACCACAGCAACAGACACAACAGTCACATCCATTCACAAACACACTCTAGGCTGATGTTTCCTTATGCTTTCAACTTACTCAATTCGAGCAGCTGAGTCCTTAGCATCTTCAAGAATCGGCTTAAAACACATCTCTAACACAACCCTCTAACTTTAGGACTCACTATTCTAATTCTATTCTTAAAAAAAAAATCTAACTACCTTTCTAATCTTTTTGTATTCATTGCTCTTTTTGTTGTTTTTGATTGCTTCCACTGTCCTCATTTGTAAGTTGCTTTGGATAAAAGCGTCTGCTTAATTAATAAATGTAAATGTAAACTATATATATATATATATATATATACACACACACACATTTCACAACTCAGACTCAGAAATCATTCAGATAATATCTAATCTATCAATTATTAGATGAAGACATCATATCTGAAGTGCACACATACTTACTTCATTTTGGCAAAGAACAGGAGAGCTAAATTCACCCAGCAGAAAATAGCTGTAATACACAAGAGACACGAAAGCCACGAGCACGTCACTGAAACATCCTCTATGGGAACATATTAGACGTTTAATGCGATTAGATTTCACAAGCAGACAGACATCTGAAGTCAGAGCAGCTCAGCACTGGCAGAACAGTCTGGAGCCTCTTTCCCAGAAGCCCCAAGGGCTCAGAGACGAAGGGGCACGACATGTTCCAGTTCTCTACATAAACGCTCAATTTCAACTGGGATGGGAAGAGAATCTCAGTGCAGAGTGGAGAATTACCCTCATGTTTTATATGAGAAACAATGTACAACTCTTTGTAACCGAACCACATTTTTCAGTAACTCAACTGTTCTGTAAATAGAGCACCATTTCCTGTATCTTGCTACTTTTAAAATATATAATTCAGTTATTCTCTTTTGAAGATATACGTTTAAATAACAATCCACTCCGTGGTCATCTTGGCTACAAATGCGGGCAGCTGTTTCTTACAAGTATAGCTCCAGTCTACCTAAAGAGGAAAGGACGAACATCTCCAAAACAGTGCAAAATTACTAATTATTTGTCAATAAAACAGTCCAAACCTGCATAAAAAGTAGGAAAAAATGTGGTTTCTTAAGCTTAAAGATGCAATTATTATGGATAATAATAATAATAATAGATATCACACAGATTTCTATTTAACTGATTTAGATTTTGTATTAATATTTATGTGTATGTGTGTGTGTGTGTGTGTGTGTGTACTTATATACATATGCATGCATGTGGATGGAATTCCATTTAACCTCAAATCAGCACAGAAAACACAGAATAAGTCCATACATTTTCTTCTCTTTGAGGATTTGGCAGACGCTTCAGGAACTCAAGGAGGTAAAACCTCAAGCTATCAGTGAGGCTGAATGCGGTCTGTCACATTTAAGAGTCTCAGGGCTTCGATGAAAATCCTTCCACTACAAAACATGACCTTAGTTTACTGATGATGTCTAAGGACAACATCTCTACACGTCTCCTGTAAATCTGTTGTAAATCTCCTGTGCATCTTAAAAAGATGTTTTGCAAGGCATGACAGAATTGTTTTGCAGATATCTGCAGCTTAAAGGATTCATCATTCCCTCACTTTCAAGTCATTCCAAACCCATGTGATTCTCATCTCCATGGAACAAAAGGAGAAGTTCTGATGAATGTTCTTATTCTATGAACTGGATCAAATGATTCATTCAAAAGAGTCAACTCTAATGCACGATTCATTCATGAACACCACACTGCAGCTTCAAAGGACAGCAGTTTTGTGTTCAATGGAAGAAAGAAAGTCCTGCAGGTTTGGAATGACACAAGGGTGAGCAAATGATGACAGACTTTAAAAGATGAAAAGCTAGTTATTAGTCTTGTTTAACATTATCTTAATTCTTCTTTTAAGAATATATTTAAAGGATTCACTCACAATAAGCCACTTAAGCCATGAGGAGTGACAGTAAGAACTGAGATTACCGCAGTTTTGACAACAGTTAGGCTCTGGAAGCAAAATCATATTTGTTTTCTGCATTGGGAAATTCATTTACAGTGATAACGTCTAAACTTTTCGGGAGAGATGCTCTGAGGAGCCATGAGCTCTGAGGCAGTTTCTGTAGAAGGATCAGGAGCATTAACACTAGGGCTGGGACAACGCGTCGAGGTCATCGATGACGTCGACGCAAAATATGCTCATCGATTCGTCGACCTGTTTTTATTTCTCTAAAAAACGTTTGCAAAACGTTTACCTTATGTGCGCTGAATATACGCGATGGCCGGATCAACATTCTGTCCAACGTTATATAACCAATCCAGGGGTTTTTCTGCATTGATCTTTTTTTTTGGCGGCTGTCAAAGCCTTATTTGATCGGTGAGTGATGTAGAATATAATGACTGTGCTGCGCCTGACAGGGCGCGTACGAGAGAGAGCCCCGGCTGAGCGCGCAGTCACGGTCTTCAAACAACACGAGCGCTTCTTGCTCTCTCTCTCCCTCGTGCATATTAATCAAAATCATTAAACACGATAGAAAAAGGGCGAAACACCAAAGTTTCACGCGCGCTCGCAGTCTTCAAACTACACGAACGCTGTCTTGCTCTCTCTCTCTCTCTCTCCCTCCCTCCCTCGTGCACGTGCATATTAACCAAAATCATTAGACACGATAGAAAAAGGGCGGAACGCCAAAGTTTCACGTGGAGCATTCGGAAATTTTTTTTTCTCCATGACAGGCTGCTGGCTCCCACTGTTCATTTTTTTTTGGAAAAGCACTCTCTGTATTAGCTTAAAGCCCTCAAGTTTACATTTACATACTGTATTCTTTCAATTGCTCTAAACAAGTATTTTGGGTGAACTTTTTTATTGAATGCTAGATATCAAGTTGTTGTTATTTTCATCTGAAAGAAGAACTTTTTTCAGTAAGCTAGGCCCTATGTGTTCAGTAAGCTTGTTTCAATAAGCTATGTGTTTTCAAGGCTTCAAGGTTTTATTGAATGCTATCTCTATACAAGTGCAAAGTAATGCATTCTTAGTCAGTCTTTTATTTTGTAATTTTAAGAGCAATAAACATATTGCAATGTTAAGGAATTCATGTTTTTTTTCATTCAGATATGTAAATCAACATGTATAAATTGTTAGTAGTCAATTAATGGGGAGATAATCGAAATCAAATCGGTCTAAAAAAATTAATCGTTAGATTAATCGATGCATCGAAAAAATAATCGCTAGATTAATCGTTTAAAAAATAATCATTTATCCCAGCCCTAATTAACACAGATCATTAAGCAGAGTGTGGAGCGCAGATCAGTGTGGGTCAACTGCATGACTAGACATCAGGAAGACAGTTCAGACGCTAAATGAAAAATGCGGCTCACCTCACACCATATGATCCATCAGTAAACAAGCAAACGCTGCAATGAGAAGCCTTTCAAAAGACCTGCGCCATGCATTCATACACAAAGTTTAGGGTTTTTTGAAAGAAGACTTATGCACACCAAGGCTGCATTTATTTGAAATAAAACACAGTAAAAACATTAAAATTGTGATATATTATAAAAATTGTAAATGGCTGTTTTCTATGAGAATATATGGTCAAATGTAATTTATTCCTGGGATGCAAAGCTGAATTTTCAGCATTATTACTCCAGTCTTCAGTAACACATTATATTTTTAATTCTATTTGATCTTCTTAATTATTTTTCTATTTTTATTATATATTTGATTTAAAAAAATCATTTTAATGGGTCTTATTTATTTATTCTGTGTACTGGAAGCCTTAACCCTCTGGAGTCTAAGGGTATTTTTGGGGCCTGGAGAGGTTTTGTCATGCCCTGACATTTGTGCTTTTTTCAGTTTCTTATAAATATCTAAATAGCTAAAGTCTAATCTCACTGTAATCAGCACAAACTGGGCTATAATAATAATAATAATAATAATAATAATATGTGAGCAGCATGTATGTAAATTATGTGTTTTTGAGAAAAAAAAATGTTATGCGTGGTTAGTGAAAAACTAAAAATGTTAACTCACTTGAATAAGGCCATAAAACACATACAGAACATTGGTTCCCGGGACTTTTGAAAACTGGAGCTTGTAGCCTAGAATTTTTCTTTCTAAATTATGTGAAAATCATCTTGTTTACTCAATTACAGAAATCAATATATTGATTTACATTTTCTAAGACACTTTTTGTTGGTAAAAGTAATATGTGAGTAGGCGTCAACTACCATGAATATCATTGTGATTTACACATGAGAAGACATAGGCCTGCATAATGAGCTGCATAATGAGCTGCATAATGAGCCTCTCAGTCATCTGTGCCACTGAGAGGAAGGAGTTACAAGAAAGAATGTGAGGAAAAAATAAATCTATATAATTTTATGTTTGTAGTTTATTCAGTATAGATTTAATTATCCCACAACATAATTTAATATCCACTTGCGAGAACAGTTAAACAGTTTATTAGGGACAATCAAAAAAAAAAGTTTTTTTCTGAAAAATCCTGTCATACGTGCACAAACTGACAGTCACCACTTATAAGCTACTACTAAATATTGTAGAAACGTAATTTTCTGTAAAGATTTGTATTGTAAAAAGCACTATACAAATAAACTTGAATTTAATTGAATTTTTATCAAAGTTGACTTTCAAACTGAATTTTATGCATCATTACTCCAGTCACACAATCCTTCAGAAATCCTTTTAACAATCTTATTTTCTACAAAAAAAAAAAACATTTATTGTTATTATTATTATTATTATTATTAATGTTGAAAAGAACTGAGAATATTTTTTCAGGTTTTTTGGGGGGGAATAAATTGAAAGAACAGCATTGTTTGTTACATTTGTTACAGTTATCTATTTGTTACATTTATATTATTTACATTAAGCTTTTGAATGGTATAGTATTGTATATTGTTATTGAAACTTCATAATGATTCACTTGATTATGCATTTAGTCAGGAATTATAGTTTGGAAAAAGTCTAACTAGTAAAATGTTTACACGTTATGTGAAAACTAGTACAAGTATATAAATAAATAAAAAGAGACTTACTCATGTTTATGATCTCTGCTGAATAAAGTGCTTCATTCTTTTTTTTCTGAGGAAATCCAAATCTCAAATCCTCAAACACATGACATCTTTTTGGGGTGAATTCTGTCTTATTCCTCTCATCGCGAAGCAAACAGTAAAATAAAAACTTGAAGAACAGTCTGGCTGCTTTTTCTTCTGTTATGGGCGTATTCAAGCCGCGCGCTTCAGTTTGAATCTGAATAGCGCGTTCAGCGCGGGGGCGTGGTCACATTAAAAGATAATGAAGGGAGACATGAAAAACGGACATCGCGTTGTTTTCGTATGGATTACTTTATCACAGAATATCTGTTTTCGGCAGCACTTATTTAGTTTAAAAATAGACATGTCAAGCTTTCTATAGATATCTCTCTCATGTCTCTTCGTTGAGTATTCACGGAGTTACAGTTCATTTTAATGACGTGTGTCTAAATGAAGATCGGCGCAAACAAAGGCTGCAGACAGCACACCTTGTTATGTTATCTTTATTTTATAAATGCACAAAGTTTTGTTATGTCTGTATACAAAACAGTACACCATTTACATATTCAATTGATGTATTGCTCTTATCTGTACGATCAAAACTGAAAGTGTAATTTAAGTTCTTTTTGGGGTTATCGGGAGAAAATGACTCATAACGCGTATCCGCGTTAATCGACTTCAGAGGGTTAAAGAGACAGATCCTCTGTGTATGTAAGCATACTTGCCAGTAAACTTAGTTCTAATTCACTTACACATCATTAATTTTCCACAATTTACACAGACGTTATACAGAAACTGTAGCATTTCAATTCTTTTTCCAATATTAAATTTTTTTATATTTTGTGTGTTTATTATTTATTTTTGTTACGTTTTATTTCCTTTTTTATTTTTTCTGTGTGCTGGAAGTTTCACTGATGCAAATCCCTTGTGTTTACATAAGCATACTCTGCAAAAAATACAATTCTAGTTCTGAAATAAAATCTTTTTTTCACATCATAAACAACTTTACTGTTATATTTGATCAATTTAATGCATCCCATGCTTAACAAAAGTATTAATTTCTTTCAAAAAAATACAAATAAATAAATTTTAATAACTTTCAATGGTAGTGTGTATTGCAGCCATTGTTTTGCATTGCTTCTTATCTCATATACCACAAAATATTGTAAAACTACCCTCACCACATCAACATCAGGATAAGTGTTCGCAGGCGGTGAATGTGAATCAGAGGAAATATTAACCTCCCACAACTCTTTGTCATTAGGAAAAGCACAATGACGATGGGTCAGTAGTTCAGCCTGGCCTCTGAACGCTACACAGACTATTCATTAACACACACAATCACAGCCGTGTGAGACCGAAGAGCTCAAACACACAAACTCATGACAAGCACTTCTGTGCATGGGAACTGAGCGATTCTTTTCTTACTGATTCCATTCACAATTATTTTATATACAAGTCCAACGTTTTCAATCTGGGGCTTTCCCTAAAAAATTAGCACAGAAAATACTGCATGTACATGCATGAGTCATTTCAACACACTGCTGAAGTGATATATTGTCCGTAACAACAGCGTTCCCGTGTAATCCTGATCAGGGAATGACATCACTCCTGTTCCCTGCCAAATATGAGGTGGCTTTATTTGTTTAGCTTCTTTTTGTCTCCTTTTCCTTTATTCTTGGGTTTCAAAGGCATCTCCAAGGTCATGGACGCCTGCAGGACCTTGGAGGAGAAAGAGGGGAAACGAGACGTGCTCCACCAGTCAGAGATCTGGATGCCAACTGGCTAGCTGGGAACCAAAGGCCAGTGATTAGGAAGTGAAGCCAGACAGCTGACTGTCGACAAAGTCTGGTTAAGTTTACAGCATATTCTGGCCAAGAATCACACACTTAGACACGAAGAGACTGACATACATCAAAAAAATACAGCATAATCAATGTATCAATGTATTTAATTGAAATGAACGGAACGGCTTAATTAAAACTAACATTTTATGATTTATATATCGTATATATTTTTAAGTTACCATATTAGGGCTATCAATAGTTTAGACTTTTTACACTTACAATTAATCACACACTCATCACACAAATATTTCTATTATACTTCTTATCAAGGCTGTATTTATTTGATCAAAAATACAGAAAAAAACTAATATTGTGAAACATTATTTCAATTACTAATATTGGTTTTCTGTTTTCATATACTTTAAAATCTAATTTATTTCTGTGATCAAAGCTGAATTTTCAGCATCATTACTCCGGTCTTCAGTGTCACATGATCCTCTAGAAATCAATCTTATATGCTGATTTATAATCAATGCTGAAAACAGTTGTGCTGCATTATTTTTATTTATTTTTATTTTTTTGAGACCTGTATACCTTTTACACGATTCTTTGATAAATAAAAAGTTCAAAAGAACAGTGATTATTCAAAATATTAATTTTTTGTAACAATATACAGTCGTGGCCAAAAGTTTTGAGAATTACATAAATATTAGTTTTCAAAAAGTTTGCTGCTAAACTGCTTTTAGATCTTTGTTTCAGTTGTTTCTGTGATGTACTGAAATATAATTACAAGCACTTCATACGTTTCAAAGGCTTTTATCGACATTTACATGACATTTATGCAAAGAGTCAGTATTTGCAGTGTTGGCCCTTCTTTAATCCTGACTGATAGCAACCCATTCTTTCATAATCACTTCTTGGCGTTTGTCAGAATTAGTGGGTTTTTGTTTGTCCACCCGCCTCTTGAGGATTGACCACAAGTTTTCAATGGGATTAAGATCTGGGGAGTTTCCAGGCCATGGACCCAAAATTTCAACATTCTGGTCCCCGAACCACTTAGTTATCACTTTTGCCTTATGGCACGGTGCTCCATCGTGCTGGAAAATGCATTGTTCTTCACCAAACTGTTGTTGGATTGTTGGAAGAAGTTGCTGTTGGAGGGTGTTTTGGTACCATTCTTTATTCATGGATGTGTTTTGGGGCAGAATTGTGAGTGAACCCACTCCCCTTGGATGAGAAGCAACCCCACACATGAATGGTGTCAGGATGCTTTACTGTTGGCATGACACAGGACAGTGACAGTCTTCTCCGGACAAGCCTTTTTCCAGATGCCCCAAACAATTGGAAAGGGGCTTCATCGGAAAATATGACTTTGCCCCAGTCCTCAGCAGTCCATTCACTATACTTTCTGCAGAAGATCAATCTGCCCTGATGTTTTTTTTTGGAGAGAAGTGGCTTCTTTGCTGCCCTTCTTGACACCAGGCCATCTTCCAAAAGTCTTGGCCTCACTGTGCGTGCAGATGCGCTCACACCTGCATGCTGCCATTCCTGAGCAAGCTCTGCACTGGTGGCACTCCGATCCCGCTGCTGAATCCTCTTTAGGAGACCATCCTGGCGCTTGCTGGACTTTCTTGGACGCCCTGAAGCCTTCTTTACAAGAATTGAACCTCTTTCCTTGAAGTTCTTGATGATCCTATAAATTGTTGATTTAGGTGCAATCTTAGCAGCCACAATATCCTTGCCTGTGAAGCCATTTTTATGCAACGCAATGATGGCTGCATGCGTTTCTTTGCAGGTCACCATGGTTAACAATGGAAGAACAATGATTTCAAGCATCACCCTCCTTTTAACATGTCAAGTCTGCCATTCTAACCCAATCAGCCTGACATAATGATCTCCAGCCTTGTGCTCGTCAACATTCTCACCTGAGTTAACAAGACGATTACTGAAATGATCTCAGCAGGTCCTTTAATGACAGCAATGAAATGCAGTGGGAAGGTTTTTTGGGATTAAGTTAATTTTCATGGCAAAGAAGGACTATGCAATTCATCTGATCACTCTTCATTACATTCTGGAGTATATGCAAATTGCTATTATAAAAACTTAAGCAGCAACTTTTCCAATTTCTAATATTTATGTAATTCTCAAAACTTTTGGCCACGACTGTACACTACTGACTGACAACAGATACTTGCGTTCAGCTAATTTACTATTAAAAAAAAAAGCTTAAAGGGTTAGTTCACCGAAAAATGAAAATTATGTCATTAATAACTCACCCTCATGTCGTTCCAAACCCGTAAGACCTCACTCGAGAACGAGTCAATCTTTTGTTTGTTATCAGGCTCGGCTCGGGGGTTCATCTTCAGTTCTCTCTTCACAGCAGTTCAGTCAGTGTACTGTTTGAGTAAGGGTGCTTTCACATCTCTAGTTCAATTCATTTGGTCCGAACCAAGGGCAAACAATTATACATTGTAGCATTTTTCAGCTTTTTTGGTTCCTTTTCACACCACACTGATAGCTTTGGTCCGTACCAGTTGAAACGAACCAAAATGCAGTCACATGACAACATCAACATCACTTACTGGCCATGACGTATTTCCAAAACTGCTTTTCGATTGGTCAGAATTTACGTGCGGGAAAATTACAACATAAAACGAAAAGCCAGCAAACAACACGGAGGCAACACAACTATGGAGAGACGACTGCGCGGGCTGGTTTTGTCCCTGGCCATAATCTATTACATTGTTTGTATACACCACAATATGCAAAAAATTAATTTCTATAATGAAGCGCGGATGTGGCTTGAAAACAACGTTCTAATGCACTGCAAACGGCGAGCGGGAATCACTCGTAACTTCAAGCGGAGGCGTGCATTAATTCTTCTTAACTCTGACATGCTCATGGTCATCTGACCAAATTTCTATGAGGCTCCGCACCTCCTCACTACTCCAAGTTTGTCCATGAGCTGCCATGCTAAAGTGCAAACTGTCAACAAACACTTCCTCATCCAATAATGCACAGCGCAGCTGACTACGGCAGCTGGTTTAGTCCAAAAATAATCAGTACTTTTTGTAGTTGGGTCTGTTCGAGGTCGGATCACATTCTCACCACAAACGAACCGCTCCAGAGTTCGTTTGAAAGCGTACCAAGACCACCTCTTCAAGCAGGTCTCGGTACACTTGTTTGGTCCACTTTTGGTGCGCACCAGAGTGCGATTGCTGCTTTCACACCTGCCCAATCGAACCGCACCAAACGGGGAAACGAACTCTGGTACGATTCAACCGAACTAAATGACAAACAAACCAATATCCTGGAGTAATTCATATAGACGACTTTGATGATGTTTTTATTACCGTTCTGGACATGGACAGTAGACCGTACACACAGCTTCAATGGAGGGACTGAGAACTCTCGGACTAAATCTAAAATATCTTAAACTCTGTTCCGAAGATGAACAGAGGTCTTACGGGTTTGGAACGACCTGAGGGTGAGTTATTAATGACATAATTTTCATTTTTGGGTGAACTATCCCTTTAAGTGAACTAGGGCTGGGCGATATGGCTGAAAACTGTATCACGATATCAGTGTTTCATATCGGTCGATATCGATAATTATTGATATTTTTTATTACCCATTTAAAATAAGGACCAGGAGAAAAATGTTACATTTAAACATTTTTATTTTAAACTTAACCTTCCTCTGATCATAATCCCCTCAGTTCTTAAGACAATAAAATGTCAACACAACCATGTAAAACTCAAATAATTAAAATGTAAACATAAGTCTAAAGTCACAATGAACACTTTACAATTATCTTAACATTTAAGGTGCAAAATGAAAGAAAATGTAAGAAATGCTTAAAGTGTAATAAAATAGTGCAAAGTGTTAAATATAAACAGAGAAACCTGAGAATTTAGTGCAAGTTTAGTGCTAGGAGGTTCACTAGCTGTTCACCTTCTGGTGAATAAAGTGTTTTAAAATATGTGCAGTGTTTTGTAAACAAATAAAACTGAGGTAGACTGAGGTACATCTGTAACATAAGAAACAAACCTACAGTACAGTAACATTGTTTGAAATATAAAACCAGCAAAAATATGAAAAAGTAACTCTTCAAGCTATTCTTACTCTAATCATCATACTTGAAGTTGAACTATTCAAGTATATTTTTAGTCCAGGTTTTGTGCTAGGAACACCAGCTGGTTGACCTTCTCTGGGTCTAAAGCTGCCCTGGTGCATGTAACAATATTACCCCCAGTACTAAAAATTCTTTCTGAGGGGGTGCTGGTGGCTGGAATGCACAAGTACTTTTTCGCCAGCTGAGACAATCTGGGGAAGTTGTGTTCATGTAGCCTCCACCAGTCCAGAGGGTTAGACTCACTGTCTGCATCAGGGCACATCAGGTACCTTTCCAGCTCGCTCTCCACTTTTTGTTTTTCAGTGAGGGGCAAAGCATCATCTTGGCACTGTTTTTTGAAAAAGCTCCCCAATGACTTGCGTTGCTTCTTCACGCCCAGTGGCAGAGGTGGTCCACTTGCAGCTCCTCCTTCTGCACCTTGGTCTGCTGCTCCTTCAGGAGGCCCTGCCTGTGATTGGCCCTGGTCTTCATCCATGATCTCAGACACGGCTCTCATTTGAATGGCCCCTACCTTCTCTGGTCTGATGTATTGGCCTTTAAATCTAGGGTCTACAAAGGTAGCCATGTCAAGAAGATCATCTGTGTCAGGGTCAGCATATTTCTCGTCGAGATAAGTCATTATCTTTGTCTTCAGCTCTTTTGTGAGCTGAGTGTCCCCCTCATTAACTTTCAGCAAACTGGAGCGGAAAAGGTGGAGCACAGGCTTCACGTACGAGACCGTCACATATGACTCCCCAGAAAGGGAGTCTGTGAACTCCAGGAGAGGAGTTAAGGCCGCATGCATTGACTCAAGGACGTCAATATCCTGCCACATTGGGATCAGGTGCCTGTTGTTTTTGTCAGAAGACAGAACTTCAGTGATGGCCTTTTGTTGCTCTAGGACCCTTGCCACCATCTTTTGTCTTGAGCCCCACCTGGTTAGTGACTCTGTGACCAGCTGGTGTGTGGGAAGATGGAGACGTTCCTGTGCTTTAAAGAGCGCACTCTTTTTCTTCCACGAGTAAGAAAAAGCAGATACCACTTTCTTGCACACACCTACAGCCCTCTCCACTCTTTTATCTTTTCCTGCAGCACCTGCAGAAAAACAATGCCAGTGTAAATAACTGATAATAGATCACACACACACACACACACACACACACACACACACACAGAGAGAAACACAGAAACACACACACACACACACAGAGAGAAACACAGAAACACACACACACACACACACACACACACAGAAAAACACAGAAACACACACAGAGAAACACAGAAACACACAAACACACACACACACACACACAGAAACACACGCACACACAGAGAAACACACACACAGAAACACACGCACACAAACACCCACACACACACACACACACACTGTCATGTCAGTGTGTAAAGCTGTTTCCATAAATCATAATAATATAATTATAATATATAATCTCAATTATTAGCTAATAAAATTACCCAAGGAACCAACATTGATGACGAGCATTAAAATGACAAAGCTACTCACCAATAGCAGAGTGCAAACGATGGCCAAAACACTGCAGCCGTGTCCAGTTGTTCAGTGAAGTCGCCTTCACTACATTTGCCCCGCTGTCTGTGGTGATGCACACCATTTTGTCTTCAATCAGACTCCAGGACAACAGTGCCTCCTTCAAGCCTTCTGCTATCACTTCTCCTGTGTGATCTTCGGGGAAATATGCAGTCTCAAGACATCTGGTTTTCAAACCCCATTCATTGTCGATGAAGTGAATGGTCAAGCTAATGTATGGCTCAGAAGTACGGCTTGACCACAGGTCAGAGGTTGTTGCAAAGTACTTGGCTGACAATATTTCTTGCTGCACAGATTCTTTGCATATTACATACAGCTTAGGAATGGCAGTCTTAGAAAAGTACTTTCGGCCAGGAATAACATAGCGTGGGTCAAGCACGTGTATGAGCTTTTTATAACCTGGCTTCTCGACAGTGCTAAGCGGAAGCATGTCTTTGGCTATATGATATGCCACTGCCTCCGTTATATCTTTGTACCGTTTAGATTCTTTGTCATAAGGCACTGATGCAGAGTACCTCTCCATGGTGGTCTGCTGCTTGTGCGGTGTTGCAGCTGCAGATGTTGTTGGTTGAATACGGCTGTGCTCCAAAGGATGAGCGCGGCTAAGGTGGTAAAACAAGTTTGTGGTATTACCAGTCTTGGCAGGTACGACGGTCTTGCATAACCTGCAGACGACATTGGTCTGACTACGGTCAGACTTATAATATCCAAAAAACTGCCATACTGGCGAGCTGACTTTTCCTCTTTTATTTACAATTTCCTCACTCGCTGCGGCACTCATTTTCTGCTTATCAATCGCCGGTTACTGAAGAGACAGAACACGAGACAACGATATGGCGCAACCAAACTTGACACTGTTACATGATTGGCTGTTAGCGTGTCACCCCCTATGTTGCTGGGTTACCAAAAGTGTGAGTGCCTTTGTTAATGCAACCAAACTTGCTTCGCGTCCTCTGTTTGCTTCCGACGAAGAAAAAAAAAATATCGAACGTTTTATCGAACAATTTTTTTATTGATATCGATCACGTGTCTATCGCAATACATATCGTTATCGTTTTATCGCCCAGCCCTAAAGTGAACTGAAGAAAGCTTGACTGAATGACGTAAAGACAACATCATTGGCCTGTTATTTGACTCTGACATCAATGCAGTTCTGTATTACACAAACAAAAGAGTTTTGAAATGAGATATGAGAACATTATTTTAAGGAAATTGAATGCTGTGGCATGTTAATGTGTTGTAGTGAATCCTGTTATTATCACTGTGCTGCTGCTGTTGATTTTGTCTCGGGGTGTAACGGCTACCTGCCAGTTTTCTTCTCCAATGCACTAATCTCTGACAGAAAAACAGCAATAATTCATCTCACAGAATGTAATAAGATTTAAAAGGCTCATGACATGAGGAATCAAATTTTGCCGTTGAAGCATAATGTTATGAAGTTCCAAAAACCCCCTGACGTAAGCCTGGCGAAAACATCTGAACATAAAACTACAGGACTGCCAACATTTACACCTCGTGAATCTGTCACAACATAAGGACGTTTAAACAGAAGTCATACAGACACAGTAGCAAAAGAATGCCTGTTTAATAATTATCAGAAATACAATCTAAAATGGTCATAAAAAAAATTAACTAGGGCTGTGACGGTGGCAGATTTTTAACACCGTGGCGGTAATGGACCAACAACCAGCAACTTTTGGTGCTCTTGGCAGTGTGGGCAGGTAACAAATCTCGCTGGAAAATGAAATCAGCATCTTCAAAAAGCTGGTCAGAAGGAAGCATGAAGTACTCCAAGATTTCTTGGTAAACGGGGGCAGTGACTTTGGTTTTCAAAAAACACAATGGACCAACACCAGCAAATGACATTGCACCACAAATCATCACAGACTGTGGAAACTTAACACTGGACTTCAAGCAACTTGGGCAATGAGCTTCTCCACCCTTCCTCCAGACTCTAGGACCTTGGTTTCCAAATGAAATACAAAACTTGCTCTCATCTGAAAAGAGGACTTTGGACCACTGAACAACAGTCCAGTTCTTCTTCTCCTGAGCCCAGGTAAGATGCCTCTAATGTTGTCTGTGGTTCAGTAATTTCCTTTCTGTTAATATGCTTTGATACAGCACTCTGTGAAAAGCCAGCTTCTTTGGTAATGAATGTTTGTGGCTTACCCTCCTTGTGAAGGGTGTCAATGATTGTCTTCTGGACAACTGTCAGATCAGCAGTCTTCCCCATGATTGCGTAGCCTAGTGAACCAAACTGAAAGACCATTTTGAAGTCTCAGGAAACCTTTGCAGGTGTTTTGAGTTGATTATTGACATGATTGGCATGTCACCATATTCTGATTTGTTGAGAGAATTTGTGAATTGGTGGGTTTTTGGTTAATGTGAGCCAAAATCATCACAATTAAAACAACCAAAGACTTAAACTACTTCAGTCTGTGGCATTTAATTGATTTAATACACGAGTTTCACAATTTAAGTTGAATTACTGAAATAAATGAACTTTTCCACAACACTGCATCTGTATAATGTAAAATGGTCATTAAAATAAAGGTTAACTTAAAAAAAAATATATTAAAACAAACTAACAGCAAGTTTAATTCTAATGATCAAGAATAGTCTTTAAAAATAAATGCTGGCTAAAATAAATCATTATCAAACAACTAACAGCCCGTTTAATTGGAATAAATGGTCATAAATAACTAAATGTTAGCCAAAAATAAAACTAACAGTCAATAAATAACAAATTATGAATAAAATATCTTAAAAAATTAAATATAATTCAAGAGTACTTTCTTTTTTATTTAGGACTTATATAATCACAATGTTGCGTAATGAATAAGTCTAAATGCATCAGTATTAAACAACTGAATTCAAAACAAAACACTCATAGCAGCAAAACATTGAATGAATAAGCCGTTTTTTAAAGCTGTTGTCAAAGCATGAGATATCCATACACCTGTGACCTCTATAATTCTATATTACTACACCATGTTACCTGCAACCTGCAGTTACACAATGGATCATCGCATCTAAATCACTTGCAATCAATGAAGCTGTCAACACTGGGAGAGCTCGTCTGACACACAGAGCTTCTGCTTAGTGTCAGACTTTAAAAAATGGATTCGGTCATATAAATGGTATAGTAGACTCTCTACCATTGCAGACAACGGCCAGACCGAACTCCAAGTAAACAGAATTTAAAAATACACAGAAATCAACAGAGGAAGAGCTGCTGAAGCAGCAGAAGCCTCTGAACACCCAAGAGGCAGCTATTAGCCGGGAGTTGCTGTAACCACAAACACAGCGTCTATGAGGTCTGGGACTTCAGGTGTGTCCCAGCACCACACTCACATTACCAGACAAGCAGAATAACAGCTCCATGGGAATGGACATGAGTCAGGGCCGCACTCACAACAGCTGTTTACAAGACCTAGGAGTCAGATGGCAGACTCGCTGTCAACCTCTCACCTTTCCCGTTTGTTCTCTCATTCTCTCCTGTTACATACACTCTCGGTCATTCCCTGGTGCGTATCATTGCATACAATAAAGGCATGCTGCATTCGTATGAATATGTGTGTGTGTGTGTAAGAGACATTCTTAAATTTCAGATACACTCATCTAACTCAATATAACTGAAAAAAAAAATTATGAAGATCAAATAAGACTTCTGCTTTTGAAATGTCAAATATCACAAGAGTCAAATTATGAAATATTACATACAACAAGTAATTGCTCTTAATGCACCAAAAGAACAAATATTATATGTAATGAAGTCACAGACTCTGCATGTAGAGTGTGTGGTGTTTTTTGTTTTGTTTTGTTTTTCTCAGAAAGATTTTAGATGTAAATCCAGCTGAAAAGATTCAAACAATAAATTATATTTTGCAAAATGTTAAAATAAAGCATATTTTAGGACATTGGCATAATGTGTTACCATATTAACAATTACCATAATTGTGACAAATATATTATTAAGCACAATTTCTTTCCAATTATCTTACTGTAATGCAAAAAAATCTTGTTCTCACTACACAAAAAATAAATGTAAATTAATAATACATAAAAGTAATGAATCGTCATATATTTTTTTTTACTTATTTTATTATTTATTTATAAATTACATTAAAAAACTAATAAAAAAAAAAGTATGGAAATAAGTTAAAACTGTAAAAAATGCCACGTCAACTCTATGATTATGTAACAATAAAATGCTATATTGTCTTTTGTCTTTTTTATGTATATAATATTATTTCTATAAATATATTTTCTTTTTTCAATGTTAGTTTGGGTTGAAATATGACCGGGACATTTTTGGTAAGCAGGGTATTCTGGGAAGGCTGGTCCAGATCACATGTGGCTGTCACTGACTGTCATGCGTCTCAGGTCATCAGGGGTCACATGAACGGGGTCACTGTCGTTTAGGGGCTCACACACACACACACACCTGTGGCTCCCTGTGCAGACGTGTCTGCTACTGTCAACAAACGTCTCTAAAAACCACTGTGACGCAGATGAGATACAGGTACAGCCGCATGTTAAAGGCCACAGCTGGAGTGAACGGGTGGAATTTTCCAAGAGGTTTCCTCTTTATTATCCTTGGATCAGTGAGCTGTACAACACAGGATGGTCGAGTGTAAAGAAAAACCATTCAGGTCCAGATATAGCTTGGGTAAAATC